>NC_087384.1:3221261-3521261 GCF_963675165.1 Halichondria panicea
TTCGTCTGCTATGCTCCAGACCCAGAATCCCCATACTATGATCCCAAAGAACGAAAAGATGAAATTGTCCGCAACCAGACTCAGATAACTCTCTTGATTCGTGACTTGGAACGTATTGGTTTCTCAGTCATCTCTGACCTCCATCTTGGCAACTCCCAACCTAGGAACTGGCTTCAGTGGTATGTGTCTCGCATAGAGCTATGTGACTACCTCATCATGGTCTGTTCACCTGCGTTCAAAGAGCTGTTCTCTTGTGACAAGCAAAAGTTTCCAATTGCAGATGAGCGTGCCTCTTGGTTTCTTACTTATCGTGATGCCATGTATGCAGAGATTTCTGAGGAGGTGAAGGATTCACCCACTGGCAGTAAATTTGTACCTGTGATCATTGATGACTCGTTCCCACCACAAGACTGTGTACCTACTCTACTGCTGACAGCCACTAAGTATCAGCTCGACCAGAAAGTTCCTCGAGAGTTCAAGTATGACAACATGTATGGAGGATTCGAGCAGCTCGTTTGTCGAATGGCTGGTATTGACAGAAACAAATTGGATGCACCTGTTGATCAAGGGATACATCAACTAGCAGCTCCTTACAGGCATGGTCAGTTGTTAATGCTGTCGCTGTGTTATAGCATGTACCGACTTCCTTAAGTCACAATCGTAATTTGTTATATGCCACAGGCACTAATAATTATTACATGTATGTGCCATCCCTCCTCCATGCAGGTAAGCGGCCTGTTAAAAACATTCCAACAAAACCACCGAAAGGATACAAGCGAGTTCCGTGGGTACCAGAAGCACCTGCTACTAAACCACAACCACAATCCCATCCACCTCCTGCAAAACGAGTGGTATCCCCAGAACCCTTCCAACCCGCTCATGTCGCACCATTCTCACAACCCCCACACCACCCACCACCCTCACAGCCGGAGCAACTCCCAGACAAGCCCCCAGAACACACGGTGATACTCTGGCTATGTGAGAAAATCACAGACTGGAGATTTGTCGCTCGTTTTCTAAAGATGGATAACTCCGAGATTGAACGAATCGGTATTGATCACCGTGATGGTGTGATGGAGCAAAGGTATCAGATGTTTGAGTCATGGAAGAGACACGAGTGGAGGGAGTATACCTACCGCACACTGGGGGACGTTTTGTTGAAGACTGAGTCTAACAGACATCTCTACCCTGAGTTCTGCCGGAAGGTTGAACAAATTGAAAAAACTGAACCGAACTAACCCTACTATTTTATAGACTGCCACTTTACACTTTAAAATATTGTATTGTTCCCTAGCTACCCATCATTGTGGCATCAATGTAATATTAAATATCTTGCTCGCTTAAATTGTCTGTCCTTGTTTATAGAACCATTATTTTAAGGATCAGTAACCTCCTCCACGATACCTACATGTAGATTGCACACCTGTGCAGGATTCTCCTCCACATAATTAAATTAAAAGCATTTCGTTAAATTTTGTGGATTGACTGCTTACCGGAAGCACACCACTCTTTGAGGAAGTGCAGCCTGGGATTAATTGAGACTAACCCAGGTCTAGCCTTTAATTTAATCTTTGCAGCAATTTTCATGTAGGATTGCTAACCTAACCCACGAAAACAACGAAAGTTAAGCCCCCGAAAATGTTGGTTTTAAAATTGGTATATATAAATCTCACAATAATTATATATAAAAAATAACTAACTCAATCTAAACTAACTCAATCTAAGTTTCATCTTCAATGTCTTTGTAGTCCCACAGCGAATGCTCCTCCTTTCCAACCTCTGTTACGTAATACCCTTGACCGAGGAAACAGTACCGAAAAAAGGCCACCATCTTTTTAATGCCCACTACCTGTGCAGTGATTTCCTCCACATAATCCATGAACAGCACGTCTTTCACCTCGGGCTCTAGTGCTTCAAAATGGTTGCCAATCAAAACCATGTCCAGTTTAGCGTCACCGTGAACATGCACACAAGTGGGGATCTTATTGGGCACAGTTCCCACACAAATTAGAGGGTCGTCTTCTTGAAGGAGAAAGAGGTGGGCAAGAGGGGAGAATCGGGTATGGACGAGCTTGGTAAAAAAGCTTGTGGTTTCCTTGACACCGTAGAGGTGGTGGATCATCATGTCCAGATACAGCCGTAGCACAAACATCTGACCTATAAAATGGTTGATGATCTATGTGTACAGTACATTAACTATAAGAAAGTAACACGTACTGTACAGGCAAAGACTCACCTCGTGGATCCTTGATGAGATCAAACTTGTGGTCATGCTGATAGATGGCATTCATGTGATCATAAACGTTGTAGTCATGTGACCAGGTCGACAATGAAACAGACGGGCTGAGTGTCTCTACGTAATGCCAGGTGTATGGGGGCACGTACAGCATATCTCCAGGGCCGAGCTCAATCTGAACCGCCTTGGCTTTTGTGAAAACAGGAAATTTCTGTGTGTCGACATCTTTATAGTTAACCTGTGACTTATGCCACATAGGGTGTATTCTTGGATACGTGTACATTAGCTCGTGTTGAAAAGTGTTCCATAGAGTGAAGCGTTTCTTACCCACCAGCTGAACAAATAAGTTAAAGTCCTGGTCAAAGTGTGTGTGTGTAATCATTCCGGAAGATGAAATCCAAATAAATTGCCTGTTTGATTTGTAGTCCTTTTCCGAATTATAGAGGAATCGGTCTGGCAGTAAATCTTTCTTGAGTTTGGCAGGTACTGATCCAAAGTAGTAGTGGCCTAGAAAACTATCAGCACACTTAGTATCTAGGTTGACACAGCTAAAGAATTCTTCTCGTGTCATATTTCTTGTAGTATATGGAATAGAGATGTTTAGTTTGAGCGGAGTACGTCTGTCTGGATCAAAGGTCAAATATGTACTGGTACATTTCACTGACTCTAACATGTCGAGTCCAAAATTGTCCGATATGTAAGACCAGTTCCATTTCTGCAAGGCAGGCCAAGAATGGACAACAGTGTTTCGTAAAACTAAAGGTTCTTTACGTCCAATAATTTCTTGAGCTATTGCACGATTTGGATTCCACTGAAGAACTTTAGGTTTACCCGTGATCGTAGGAGTTACCTTAGGGAGGGAACGAGTCTCAGAATAAATGCTTAGTTTTTCTTCAGGAAGCTTAGTTGAGATGTAGCGATTATCAATCACAAGAGCCAAGTCTTCGTGATTTGCCGAGAAAGTAGTTGAGATAGGGAAACGATCAACAAACAGTTCATCATGATCACCACTTCGATTATTGGAATCTTTGTTCACCCAGCCATGAATAGGTGAACAGTAGCATTTGTGGCATTTCAAGTGAGTGTGACAACTGTTTTTAAATGTGGGGTAGATTTGGAAATGGCCTGAGATTGCTGGAATTAGCCCGTGTACACATTCTTGTCTCTTCAAATCTTTCCAGGTCAGCGTTTTTGACAGGATACCATTTGACAAAAAATGAGCTTGTAGTGTGTTTCCTTGAGCACTGTCACTCCCCAGTAGAGCCTTTAATGTGGCAGCCTTGTTAAAGTGAGAGCAATCTCCATAGAGAGAGCTTAGTGAAGGGTCTCCTAGGTTATGAGATGCTGCAGGATTGCTTGCGTCAAATACAAATTGTAAGAAGAGAGGGTTGGATTGAGATGTGGTTGCTTGATTGACCAAAATTGACATTAAGTTCGCAATGTTTTTTTTCAAGTCATTGATAGCAATTTTTTCCATTTTAGTCGATTTGGGGCTTTGACCAGCTGTGTACAGATCAAGAAGAGAAATTATATAGAGGTCTGACGTAGGTCTAAGTTTTAAAGAGGAATTGTTTTTTAGGACTTCAGAGATCAGAGCAAGATTTCTCTTCAAGGATGTATATTGATACACCTCTTTACTATCAGTTTGTGTTACACCTTCATTTACTGGTAGTTGCGTCAAAAGTGTTTTCGCTTCATTAAATGGGAAAATGCGATTAAATCCGATTGCTTTAGTCGTATTTGGATCAAATACAGAATACATAACAACTCCGAATCTTACATCATGTGTTTCATTCTGAGACAATTCGATCAGCAACTCCAAATGTTCCAACTTCTTCATATTCAGTATCCTGTCAGACTGTTCAATCAAAAACACAATATCCACCAGGCTAGGGGGGTGACTATTGTAGGGTGTGGGGGATCTCGTACCGTTTCTTGTCGACAACCTCATCTGAGAACAGCTGATAAGGTGTGATACGATGCTATCAGATGACCAGGTGAAATCAGAGGAGTCTGTTAAAAGTAGAGAAATTGTTTCCATTGTAGTATACTTTGCAGACCTATAATTGAGACATATAGGATGACTGTCCTGAGATAAAAACATAGTGCACTGTTGGTCGTAATCGCTGATATCGACACACATTGTCGTCCAGAAAGTCAGGACTGCTAACAAGCTCAGACAGGATACAACCGGAAATTGTAGGACCCAAGCAAACATGACTGAAAATGTACCTGTGTGTGGGGGGGGGGTGGATGGGTGGGACTGGTGGAGCGCCGTTTGAGATTCGACTAGAGACATGCATAGTGATACCGTCTTTCTTCTAATTACAGCGACACTAAAAATCAACTATGATTCTCCAGTGGCGCACAAATAGAGCAAGAAAAAAAGATAATTCCAGTTTGGCACTTATATTAGAGTGGCGCTGTAATTAGAAGAAAGACGGTATACACACGAGTGAGGGGGACTGATGGTATAGGTACTGGATGTATTAAAGTTGCACAACATGATAACACGTAATCCTGTCCTTTGTGTTCATGACATTTACATTGTAGAAACTCACCTATTTTATATACTAAGCACTAATACAGGAATGGCAAGTGATCTGTCCCTATTTTTAAGTTTTCTAGCAGCTCTGAGCTGGTTTTCAGTGAAATGGTTGAAAATCTCGGTAAAGAGTGTCTTACAGTATTTTATAATAATTATATAGAATTAATGACCTTTACCTTTTGGATCATTAGTGCACACAATACTCTCCTTTCAATATTGAGATTTTGGAGTGCTACAAGATAATATGGGTTAGGGAATTATCAATCTGAATCATGATTCTCAAGAAAAACAATTCTGAAATTTCTGATCCCCGTATATACCGTATAGCGGGTAATTTTCGTGGGATAAAAAATTCGTTCAACTCGCGAAACGGTGGTTTTCGTGAGTAAAAATTTTGTTTAATCTTGTTTGCCTGCCTGCATTTCTACGTTCCGGTAAGCCACGCCTACGTTAACATTTCGTGGAGGTCAGCTTGCCCACGAAAATAACGAATATTTTACCCCACGAAAATTACCCGCTATACGGTACCCAAAACGTCGCATGTTTCATGCATATAAAATTGAAAAATTGTAGGAGCAATTACCTCTATGCTGTGATAGTTATATATGGTATTTAGTGCTGCTTGGAATGGTGATGATTTGTGTGTGGACCCGTTGTTCCATCCCATACAATTGCTATTTGTTCCTTCTGATCAAGTGGAACAATTGGCACCGTTGCACGAACGGTATATAATAATTAAGTATAAAGTTCACCTCTGACTCTGAGTCTCCCTGGCACACTGAAAGAGCTACTATTAATTGTCATACTTCTGACATGAATGAGACAGATGTTTTTTTTAGCTCAGATTGGACAACAGGTATGAAATAACAAACAACTACGCACAGCATGCATTGAAATTATTGAAGTATAATAGCAATGCAGTATACAAACCAAACAAAGCAGTTGTACAAAAACAAAGCGTGACAATTAATTTCACAACAGAACAGTGCCTGACGGAGTCAATTACCTACTGTATGCTCTAATGTGACACTCATGCATGAATACAATTTTTTAAGACAAAATTCATACCCTCAGCATCAGGCACTGTTCTCATGGTTACTAGTCTAATAGCAATTATCCAACCTTGCCTACTAAATACTAGTAATTTATAGGACCAGAGTACTCTCCCCCTCTCCTGCTAAGACCGTGCTCAACACTCGTGGGGACTCTTTTGTATTAGCCTCCAGAGAGCTGACTTATAAGCCACATACCCAGTACACATTCAGCAGCAGTCTAAGAGGACAGCAACTTCCTTTGAAGGTGAGGAAATGGACTACGACTGTCAGAGCTCCAGTAGCAGCAATTCTTATGGAGACAACAAAGGACTTCAGTACCCTACAGAGAACCTAGGGACAAGTTGGGGGTCCTATCTTCAGAGTGGACCTCCCACTAGAGCCAGTCTGGCTGGTGGACATAAGAAAGTTAGAAATCATACTGAAACGGTGAATGAAGAACTTGCAGAATTAGGTATCCCAGTTAATATTAAGAGGTCGAAGCCAAAAGCTGTGGTATTTGACCCATTTACACAAGTGAGATCAATTGAGGACACTTCACAACCAACAACAAGCACACCTGAAGTACATGTACACCCTGCAAGCAAAAACAACACAATGAAAGAATTGAAAACCCAAAAAGAAAATTCTGAGCCTCCAGATACTATTGTCAACTATAAGAAGACACTTTTAAAAGAAACGCAAACACTTATGGAAGCTATCAATACTAGTCAACAAGAAATTGCCAAAAACGGCACCAACACTGATTGTCTTAAAGCATTGACTGCAAAAGACAAGACATACTCCAATCTGAGGCAGTTGGTATGTGAGCCTATTAATGGGAATGGAGTAGAGGTATTGTCGACTGGTGTGCTACTAGATGTCATACACTATCTGACAGAAGTGCTCAATTCTTTGGTTCAACAAAGTCAGAAGCAGCTTCAACACGCTGAAAGTTTACAAAAGAGTGGGAGGCAATTAAGTAAAAGCCAAGATCGATTTTTCAGAGATCAGCATGAGATACACAAAGCTATTGAAGAGGCGAGAATGCAACTCATAAAGGAACAAGTAAGATCATATAAAACAGCATTAATAATAGATTGCTAAGTGCATCAAAAGAGCGTGTACATTGCAAGCTAGTGCACACTTCACTGTTACACACTGCACCCCCTTTTTTAAAACACAGAACGCTTTTAAAGAGGAAATTATCGTTAAACAAGAGAATATGGAAAGACTACAGCTTGCATTGCGCCAACAAATACCCACAAAAGCACAAAAACAGACATCGACTTTAGGTACAGTCCATGAAGTTATGCAAGGTGAGACGATTACACGTAGTTCATCATGAACTATCAAGTAATGTGTACTCCTCATACAGGGCGTAATCAGATGGCTGCTTTACTTCAAACTCAGAAAGAGCAAGCTAAACTGGAGAAGTTATTATTTAGGCAACAAAGAGATATCCAGTGCATACAAAGAGATTTGGGAAATACTAAGTCAGGTTAAGAAACTATAGTTTCATATACGTAGTCTAGAAACTCATTCAGTATTATGTACTTGTAGAACTCCTGTCAGCTCAAGATCATGCACTAAAGCTTGAACACAAAATCGTTTTACACAGACGGAAAGGTACAGTGTGAATTAACACAACTATAATTATGATGAAAAATACTATTATAGCGATGCCTGGACAACCTAGGGAACACGCAAAGGTATGCCCATGCATAGTATGTGGTTCATACAGCACACTATTTAAGTTGGCAACACAGGCACTCACAAGAAAAGAGGATAGGAAAGGGCATAAAACAACGGATACCGGGTTGCGAGGAGTCTTAACAGCTCAACGCACATTGGTAAGAAAAGCAAAATACTATAAAAGCAATGCAACTAAACATACATACGAGCAGGACCGAGAGATGCTGAGAATAAAAAGACAAATAGAAGAGCAGCAAATACAAGAGAGGCTAGCGAGCAAACGTTTGGAGGCCAGCTATCAGAGTCTCAAAAAGAGAGCAGTGGCCCTCAGGCAACAGGCTGCAGGAATTAAGGGGAAGTCACTCTATGTGCCTAGTGATGAAACTGATAATAAAGATGACGACAGACAAGCTCAACAACAAAAGAAAAGGAAGACGTAAATTCTTTGATCACGTGCATGCACACGTTTTATCAAGGGGGGGGGCTTTTAGCTGTGGATCGATGTCTTAATGGTACTTAGGAACACTAGGCTCCTGATATTGTATGGTTCTCACGCAGACACATTCCCAAATTACCCCAACTGCAAAGGCTCCCAAAACAAGCAAAAGTGAGAAAGAAGCCAACCTACACTTTCTCAAAACAGGAGCTGGTCACACTCGCTTGTTTCAGTGACGAGGAGGCTACAGACAATGTAATGGAGTGGCTGGAAATGCAAGGAAACCTTGTAGACTAGTGTTTTCATTCATGCAGCTACTACTTTATTAAAGCAGACAATTGCTCTCTGTCACACTTTTTGTACATTAGGAAACAGTACAGTTGTTATCACTGAATATGTTCATACAACTAAACTGCATTGATCAATTTCAAAAATCGTTGATTTATACAAGGCTCTAACAATGACTATACAGAAAAGGAAGTGTGAATGGAATAAGACACACAGAATTGTGGCTACAGGAACTAAAGACAGTGCTCTTCTAGTATACATGTACCATACCATACAGAAATGTCCATAGCAACACATACGTGAATAGTCCTCCAATCCCAATCATGCCATCAAACCAAATTTGCCTCCTGCTGGTAAAATACTTGTCCCAATCTGACCCTGCCTTCACCGCCAGCATCGAGGAAAGAACGAGAGAATAAACGAAGAAAAAAGCGAAACCATAGAGACCAGTCAGACCTAGGATGCCAGCCGTTGCTCCGGCGATGGCTGCAGACGAGGTTCTACAGTAGTCCACAATGGAAGCATTCTTTCTCACAGCACGCTCATTGTAGATAATCCTCTGGAGACTCATGTCCAGTGAATACAAAATTCACCTGTAAAAATATCGTATGCATACCCCTATTAACTATTTATTTAATACGTACATGTAGATTATGTGTTTCCCTTAAGCATAAATAATGTGTAGGTCCATACAAATAATTATACACATAGATCTTGCATAGAGCTACATGTACAGGTCAAACATGAAGATCTAGATTATTTTTACCGTAGACTAGTTGTGCTGTTGTGCTTGTAGAGTGTTGGCTCTTAAAGGTCTACGTCTGCAGAGCTTAAGAGAGGCCCTAGTCAGCGGTGAGTCGGAGTCAGAAGTCAGATCAGATCAGAGCTGTCCCTAGAAAGTTCAGAGTCCACGTGGTTTCTGGATTAACCCTTTAGCCTCATGCTCAGGAGGCAAAAACTTTCAAGATGCCCAAAGGAGGAAAACATGTTGGAAAAATCGCTTCTAAAGGGACTTCTTCATTGAGTATACCAGGCCCACCTTCTTCTAAACCTCCAGACGTGACACCATCAGTAGCTTCTGTGCTGGATGAGCTGAAATCAGTGATAAAACAAACACAGGTCTGATTGAGAGTGGCCATAAAATTATTAACTCCTTTAATATAATGCTGTGTGTCTGAATGGAAAGTGAACGTAAAATAATAATTTTGTGTACCATAGGAAGAGAAAGAGGTTGGAGAACAGACACTAACTGGAATCAATAAGACTCATGAGAAAGTAAAAAATGAGCCGAGAGGTACGTACTGAGGTGTTAGTGTAGTGGTGCCATAATAAGTAAGTATCTCTATGTGGCTTCTCCTCCAGTATCGCTATACTTCAAGCAAAAGTTACAGAATCAGTATGTGAATGCTCTACAGGCAGCGAAGAGAGAACTAGTGTGAGTTGGGTTAGTAGCCTTAGACATGCATGCATGTAAGTATCCGCTTTTTGTGAGGTTCAGTATCCCCAGGTGACCTGCTCACTATTGGCACATAGAACTCCATGTCATAACAAGGAGTAGCAGTACATGCATGCTGTAGAAGAGAATGTTCCCCGAAGTGGGGAAGGGAATACAAACTGTAGCGTACCTTTTATCAGTAAATTGACGAGGACAGTTGTGTGAGATTGTAATCCTCTCTCCTACATATGCAGGCTGTTGGAGCAGTGTCTGAAGAAGGTGGACGAGGTTAAGGTGGAGATCGGAGAAGTGCAAGGTGTGTGAGTGGTTGCTGACTGTTTAGCATGAGAGAGGTTTTGTTGGGAGAAGCATGAGAATTAGTAGAACGTTATCGAATTATGTCATTGCGTACACAGGCTTGTAGCTACTTTCCGGCAGTAAGATACACAATGTACATGTCCAATTCCTACTTTTTATTTTTCAGCACGCGCTGCTCCACCATCCACTCGGAACATTGATGACTACCGATCAAAAATGTGAGTACATGCATGTATGTAGAGATAGTCTGTAACCTGAGGCTATAATTATATGCATGCAGTGCTATAATTTTGCAGGGAAAAAAATATTAGGGACAACAATTCTGTCTTTAACATACAGTACGTACGTGTCTGTTTCTCGGAAAGATTTTTACTACATGCATTATAGTTACAAATAATTACGTTTGCTGTGTACATGATGTATAATTATTACTATGTACAAGTACAACAATAATAATAGTCATTTTGATCTTGTGATTCTTGAATTTCATGTGAAAATTCCTCAATTCATGTGTTTGCTCTCTGCATGCAGGCATTCTGGCCTGGGAACTATGAGAAGAGGCATGCTCATGACCGTACTGCAGCAGTATGCTGTCGAACAGCAAGTATGGAAGGGAAAGCCGGGAGAGAGGTGAGTGTGAGGGGATGTAGCGATGGATTGAGAGGATGCGTGTTGTGTGTTGGGGTAATGTATGTAGTAGGCAGTGAGAGATCTGTCTGTCATAATCTGTAGGCATTGTTTATGTTGTGTGCTAGTGGCTACTAGAGATGTCTTGCCACTCTCTCCCCACACAGCCCCCCTCCCCTGTGTGGTTGCGTCCCAGCTGATGAGAAGTATCGCTGCAAGCCAGCAGATCAGGTGAGCTTGTCTCAAAACCTCCTGTAGTAAAGGGTCATCAAATCGAAAAAGCACTTGTTTTTTAGTGCTAAACCTTAAACCTAGATTTATGCTAAGACTTCAATTTTGAGCAGATTGTTGGTGTACACATTATCTATCTAAACATTACCCCCCCCCGACACACACACACACACACACACACACACACACACACACACACACACAGGTTGCTGCCAGAGTGCGTACAGAGGATGGTGAGGAGCAGTGGATACTGGCAGAGGTGTTCTCTTACAACTCACACAATCACAGGTATCTCGCATTTTTACTTTCCTGTCCATAATTATTTTACTTTCAAAAAGTGTCCCTTTGCAATTACTACCAATTGTTTCAACTTACTTTATATCCGGTCCTGCCCTTCTGTATTGTTCACTTTTCTGTAAATTATTACTAGAATGGGCTCACCACTGTTGGTACTTTAGCCATTAATTTTGATATGATAATTATACCAATTACCAACTACAGGTACTGTGTTGATGACATTGATGAAGAAGGGCACAACGAGCAGAGGTGGGTTAGTTTTGTATTATGTATATCCAACCCTATATCAGTAGTCTGCCTAAATACTTACGTACAACATTGCTTGTAAGCCTAAGGAAATGCATGGTGTAAGCTGGCTGTGAATAGTCCACGTGCAATGTAGATAAACATCACAGTTGGAACTTTAGTTATATACCTGTAGCCACACTATAGTCATATTGCATTTGTATCATGTCTTGATGTTTGAGGGCACAATAATTTATGGGGAAACCACGCAAATTTATCACGGAAATTGACAAGACATAAAAATACATAAGCAATTAAACGAGTAGGAGCAGCCATAAGGTATTTATTTCCTCCCTCTAGGAGGTATCATGTGAGCAAGAGACGTATAGTTCCCCTCCCTCGCTTTAAAGCTGATCCATTGACTAACCCTGAGGCCCTCTTTAGGCACAGACAGGTGAGGCACATTAAAATGAGGTGTCTGACTAGTGTTCCAGGTACTTAAAAGCTAGTAATTAACACATGTATGTCCCAAAATTAAAATTATTGATTTTTATGAACGAATGAATTTAGTTTTGAATGGCTGTAATAGTGATCACACCTAAAATTGTATACAATAGATAATAACATGCAATTAAATGTATTTCAAAACTTGCATACGTATTAATTATTGTACACCATCCAATCATGTATCTGAACTAATTTCAGTCTCTGTCGATCTACATAAAAATTATATGTACGTAATTATAATTATTACGTGTTTGTAGTTGGTGCTGGCTCTCTACCCTCAAACCACTTGCTTCTATCGTGCCATCATTGACTCTCCGCCTAAAGAAGTGAGTATACAGTGTCCATGCTATCTGAGCTAGTTTACCGTGCAGACCATGGATCATTGTAATTTTTGTTGGTGAATTAAATATTCGTACAGCTCAAAATAGTGATGTAGAGCCTACATGTATTGCGCATAATAATTTTTGGATTAATTCTCTAAATACGAAAATAACCCGCTAATGTACTAGGGGTACATGTACACATAATATTTTATTTGCTGACAGATGTGACTGCATGGTTGTCCAACTTTGTATCTCTTGTCACAGGTGGCTGGTGAGTACTCAGTGCTGTTTGAAGACACTTCCTACCCTGAGGGCTACTCCCCTGCCCTTGATGTTCCACAACGCTACGTTCTACCAATGAGAGAGACTAAGAAAAAGTAGTGTATAATTATAACTATAATTATGGTAAAACACAATGTCCTATATACACGTATAAGTACACTTTTCTCAACGTGTCTAATCAACTTTCAATTACGTTATCAGTTTTATCATTTCTGACATTAATTGGCTTACACTTTTAGCAGATTAATAAAGTATGTGCCTCATACGTATCATTATCTATACAATATAGCGTTGGGGACCACAATACATGTAGCTATATAATTATGGTATTGCTAGAAATTAATGCGTGATACCCAGCTGGGAGTAGCGAGCGGCTATTATTTTATTATCACGCATTTGTTATTTCCGCACACAAAAGTAATGGTTGTAATTTGTATAGTTAGGAGTTCCAGGAAACGTGGACAGGTTTAAAGTTCCACACGTCCGGATGGCCAAGAGGGACGGGGGTGAATCCTGACTTGCTCCACTGGAAGGGAGGCTGCTCCTCAAACGTGGGCCCACTACTGGCCATGCATGAATGACTCTGGAACATCTTGTAATTGGTCACCTATTATGAAGAAAAGTTACATGTATAGCAGAAGTACGCAGGACCTCACATTGAGGATAGAGTTAATTTTACGGATTAATTACCATAATTATTGTGTGTGGTCTACCATGCCATGCAGTCTATCACGTACGTACCAGTGATCTTGTAATAATCACAGGTCCAAGTTAGTGAACAGATTGCTCAAAGACTATTAATACCAACCTTCATATCAATAGCTCCATGAGCTCTGTGACCTAATGCAGGCAGAGGGTACGTGCCATCAGCAGGGTTCAGATCTGAGCGGGCAGCAATACCATTTTCAGCGGAGTAGGGTGGAGTACACTTGCAGCTTGAGAGAGGGTCATGTTGGAAGTTGTTGTACCTATATAATCATACAGCCAAATTATTGAAAAACGACACAGAATCCATTAATTAATGTACATATAATTATGACACAGATGACAAATACCATATATAGTAGACTCTCGCTATTCCGGCTCTCTGAAGTACGGCTACCTCGATATACCAGCCATTTGGTTTGCTGCACTATAATTATGTTTACTGCACAAAAGCCGCCCTGAAACTGAAATGCGGCCACTGGCCAGTACTGGCTGTCCCAAATTAGGTTTTAGCAGATAAAATTGGATTACAGATACTTAATAGAGACCAAAATTAGTCATTAGATTCGAGGTAGGGACCGCATTTTGGCCGCAGTTATTTTCTGCAATACTGAAATACAACCACCTTGCTATTTCGCCCAAACTGCACTGTCCCAAGGGTGGCCGGATTAACCAGAGTCTACTGTATATGCATTATTGACTGGTATGTAAGTGCTGCATTACAAAAAGCCTCATGCTCATCCTTAGATATGCTACAAGTTATAATGTACCCATATGGAGTCACATATAAAATCGTAACGAGGAACCACCACTTGCTTGTTGCAATGGAATCTACCCAACAACCACCCACCTCATTAGGTCTACCATAGAGTCAAGGTCAGTCACGTCACTATGGTTCCTAGAGAATATCTTTGCTCTCGGGCAGTGATACCAATCGAACCAGTCCCCATACTTTGCTGCCATCTCAGCTGTCCCACTCATTTGGTAGATACTCGGGTAAAATCTGCACCAGTCAAATCACGAGTATGGCATTGTACCCATGCAAGATATACCTTTGGACAATAATTACAATCAGTGTGAACACTTATGTGTGACAAGTGAAAGTACTGCAAAATAGATTAATACAACACTTCTGTGACAATTAATTAGGTAAATAAGGACAAGCTCACAAGATTGATAGCTACATTTACTTACGGAATGTTGTAGCTTGCCCAATACTCTTGTTTGATTAGCATGTCAGTCTTGTCAAATGCTACCGTCTTGTTTCTGTGGGAGAGAACACAATCCTCTAAAGATAGAGTTCTATACTGACACTCATTCTCAATTGTCCTTAGCCACATTGTAACACAGCATTTAATTATAGACGGTCCGGCTCCATTTACATGTAACTTTTCTCGCACAGACGCTGCTCCCTTAAATTTAGAAGCTCAACTGTCGACTGGTACTGTATAACTTATAGATGTAAGTTACACGCCAGTATGACTCACGGTAATTGCTCGAGCACCCAGAGCAGTCCTTCCTTGAGATCTTTTGCCCCAGGCTGAAACAGCTTGTAGTCAACCACCATCCACTGATTGTTGTACCTGGAGACATATATTCTACGTACACACATTCATACATGCACACAAAATAATTCGCCTGCACATACATGTGTCGTTATCAGAGCCTCGCCTCCTCACTCACGTTCCACTGTTGTACTTGCTGAATATAGAGGTCCACTCCTTCCCTGACGAGGCCAACCGATTGGCTGCCACCACGCGATAGTTCTCAAACACACTCTCAGGGGTTACAAACTTCCATAGGTCAGGGTTGAAGTTCTCTATGCTGGTCTCCATGGTCACCTACGAGAGTATAACAGAGTCGTATGGGCCAGAATATTGTTTTGTCCTACAACTATCTCTGCCATTTATAAACGAATGTGTAGTTTGACAGTCTCTCAGAGCTACTTTAAATGAGAGTGAGCCATGTTTTATGTATTATACTTTGTATAAAAAACTGGATATCTATGTGGAGAGAACGAAAACATGCATACAGGTGTCTGAATAGGTGGTGTGCACATGATGATTATTATACATTAACCGTGCGTACCAGTCCTGATCCCAATACGTAGAAGTCATCACCACTGTACAGACGACCGGGGTAAGAAGAGAAACTCTGCCTGTGTCCGGGAATCAGTCGCTCTGTGAAAAGGAGGGACAAATCACAGACACAGAGAGATAGATAGAGAGGGAGAGGGGGGATGTCATCCCCAGTGGAATACCGTATAGCGCGAAATTTTCGAGGCACTTATATTTCGTGGATTGGCCTCTAAAAACCATTTCGTTGCACAATATTCGCGGAATGACTGCTTACCGGAAGCCACGCCTTTAAATCTTTGCATGATAGCAGGTAATTCTAATTAAAGAACACTTTTTGTGGACTTAATTTTCGTGCAGAATTCTAACCCACGAAATCCGCGAAAATTAAGCCCCTCGAAAATTTCGCGCTATACGGTAGATTCATAAATAGCACAAGTACGTGGAGGGCCTAACTCAAAGCTTACATCTACCCCATTAACACATTTATAATAAGTTGTGTTGATGCTTGTGACGGCAATACACAGGTACCACATCATGTATACATGGCTGATGCAGTACTACATGTGTAACGAGGACTAGGTTGAAATCTATAAACACTCTTGTCTACTCTTGATAGTATGTATTAATCGACATATACATGCAAATGTACTGTGCAGGTGTAAACGCTACGATTTTCTTACTGTCTGAATGGCTCATGTGAAACTTGAAGTCATACAACTTGTAGATCCGCAACATATTATAGTAACTGGTCCAAGTGTCGTGACCGATTAAAATATCAGAGTGATCAGGGAGTGGTTTAATCAGTGCTGAACAAGATCCGGAGCCCAGAACATGGGAATAGGACTTGTTGCCTCCGCCTAAGGCTGACTCCAGGTCATTTAAGTCTCCATGAAGTTGAAAGAATCTACAAAAAAACCAGTACTGTAATGTTGGACCAATAATTATTACGAGTGCATGCATGCACATATGCGAGTGCACCTGTGTATTTTTTATGTGGCTACTGTTGCCCAATGTCCACTATACTAATTATATTATACGTAAAAGATACTGTGCCCTGTTGTAGAACTTTTGAGGGTGAGGGGGTTATTTACAAGTGCAAGGTGACTCACATAAAAGAGAAGTCGGGAAGCTGTTCAATATCCAAGTCACCATATCCGTCCATGAGGCCCATGATTTGGAGTGCGAACAAGTAGATCTGCAGGGAAAGCAATCATCTATATTTATTATTTAGTCTGTTCTAGACAGGTTCAATTTGTATTTGCTTGGACCTACACATTATAATTCCTACACATTATAATTATGCTGTAAGCCTCTCTCAAAGGCACTTGCAATAATCTATAAAGAGTTCAACACGAATGAAAGTCTCGGAGCATTGGGGGTGCCTCCAATTAACAGTGTGTTCTGCATAAGCCCTGCCCATACCTGGTGCCAGTAGGGGTCATCACTGTCTAGCTTTTGTGTGAAGTCATTGTTCTTAACGATAAAGTCATCAATCTTGGAGCAGAGCTCTGGGTTATCTGTGCAATAGTTGGCCATTGTGTTCTTCCACTGCATAAGCATGAGTGGGCCCGTGAGGTTGCCCTCCATCAGCCCGGCTACGTAAGCCACCTCCTGGTCCAGCATCTTTTGAGGTGAGTCCGGAGAGCGAAGGTCAACAATCTCCAGAGTTGCCCAACTAGTGTGTGAATGAATACTACATACCTGCTACTAGCTACATAAATCCTAAACTCGCAAGCCAGCACTTTTTTTGCAGGCAAAAAAGAGACTGGGCAAACACTGTGTTGAGAACTCTTGCAACGTGTTTGCCACGATATTTGTGGCAACTTAAGTGGCTAGACCGCATGCAGTTACCACCGCAAGATCATATAGTTGAATGCACTCTTGTGATACTCACCACCATAAGGTATAGCATGCAGAGGAGGTCCGACAACCGTGCGCCTAACATTATGTTTGCTGAATCAGCATTTTCATAAAACTTGCCTTTAGAGGTAGGTGTTGCACTCTTCTTAGACTTAGCCCTCTGTCTTGTATTGTTAGGTCTAGTTTTAGTAATAGGAGCTCTAACTCTCCTGTAAAGGAAAGTTTTATTAAATGCTGATTCAGCAAATATTAATTCCAGGCGCACGGTTGTCGGACCTCCTCTGAAGGTATAGCATGTAGTCTGGGGGCCAGACCTTTTTCTCAGAGGGGGGAGGGGGAAGAGAGAAAGAAGGTCTGGAGACTCTTGCAGCACTTCCGTGTGCTCTTGGAATGTCAATAGGGAGGAGAGTGATATTGGAGGTTATAAAGAAGGAGTAGATGTAGCAATACTCTCATTTCATTGGCTGTATCTAAATTCCATTGGCTGTAATCCAAATTCCACAGAGGCAATACTCGCATTTCATTGGGTTAAAAATCACATGACATAGGATATGCATTTCATTGGCTCTGGCCACATTCCGCTAGAGCACACGGAAATGCTGCAAGAGTCTCCAGACCTAATCCTAGCTCTCTTGATTTTGCCCCCGAGCTATTAGGTCTGGCCCCCAGACTAGTATAGCATGCATGCAAGTTGTCAACTTGAGTAATGAGACTAGCTATAATACGGTACGTACTAACACAGCACAAAAAGACTTTTGTGTAGCTATAGCTATAGTTCAGTGGTAGTCTAGCTAATATCACGTGCAGCAGACTGACGTCACGAAAACCGCAGCCACTTCACACCACACTACTCATTTCCAAAAACAAGTATGTGCAATATTAGCCTCGATCCCAGGCCGAGTTTTCGCTTTTATAACGGTTAGGCGAACAACTGCGCCTAACCGTTATAAAAGCGAAAACTCGGCCTGGGATCGAGGCTAGTGCAATATGTACTGTCGATTAGCAACCGTTTAATAAGGGCCAGCCATTCATCTTAGACTGATAATCAGGGGCGTAACTAGAAAATTTACGGGAAGGAGGCAACCGCCCCCGCAAATTGTTTGCCCGGAACCACACCCACTAATTATCGCGTAGAAGCGCATGTAAATGGCAGAAAACTGCTATTTACCTGTTCTCCTTCTCTTTTCTATCAACAAGACAGTGATAGAGCTCATTTCTGCTCATTCTAGTAGCTAGTTATCCAGAAGTTAGCTAGCCAGAGCTATTAAAAGCTAGTGAGGTGAATCACATGAAACTTAAAGTTCAATAGTACAGGAGGCAAGGGCCTCCTCTGCCTCATTGCTAGTTACGCCCCTGGATATGCTGACTGTACAACACAAGATTCTACTCGGAGTTGAATCGGTCTACTGTTCGCTGTGCAACAGTGATGGATTGCGAGTCTAACCACTCCCCAGCTCAGTGTTAGAGTACGAGTAACAGCTTTAGACAGTCATTTTATTCATTATTTATAGTATCGTGTAAATGCACATACATTACACTAGACACACTGTACGTGCTGCTCACCCAGTGAGGTTAATAGTGTTGTTAAAAGTGGCACTGACAACTGCATCAGGGTGAGGGCCTTCCACAATCTCGTGATGCCATGGACCCTTCCTGATTGCTGACAATTGTCTTACTTCCACACTTTGACCCACAAGGAGCAAACTCAGGAGCAATGAAACTGTGAACAAGTGGGGCTTACGTGTACACATTGCATGCTGCTGCTGTGGATGATGATGATGATACATTGCTCCCTAGCCCTGCTTGGAGGCCGAGGAGAGACAACGTCGTTAATTTTTTTGTGCACTACTATACGGTAGAGCCTGTAGCCTAGGTAGTGATCGTTAACTAGACTAAGGCTCTCATACAGCGCGCGCCTACACGTGCCACATCGATCCACATCTTTGTACTGGCCAGGTGAGCTTGTCCCCAAGTGAGTTATAATTATGTGTACACTTTGCAGTTAATCAACCATTATCTAGATCTACACACGTAGACCGTAGATTTAGATCTTCAAATCTAGTGTATAGATCTATTCAGATCATTTACTTGTACATGTACGTACATGTAGAAGAGGAGTCTTACTAAAGGACCTTCTCTACATTACAGGGATCCATATTAAAGGGCCACTTAGCTCTACGGTATTGGGTATAATTTTGTCCCATTTTATAGCACCTATGTATGTCCATGCCCTCACACTGGCGAGTGGGTGGCGCAGGGGACCAGCGTCCATCTTACCTGCCTTAGCCGTTATCGGATAGCTGAATTCAGTATTTTTGTTGCAATAATTATCGTTACTCATGTGTTTCATCATAGATGGTTCCATCAACAGTTTTTTCACCTCACCCCTACATGCATGAGAGGGGAATAGTTCCAAAGTGATGCAGTTGGTGGCGGCGGCTTAGCCTCAAATATGTTGCTGTGGCTGTAAATAAGATGAGATTGGAACCACTTGACCTTAGCTGATTAAGGTCACCAAACAGCCTAGATTTTAGTACTGAGTTGGCCACGCCCTCCCCAACTTGTATTGGAAAGAGGCTGGAATTCGAGACTAAGATTTTAGTGTCTGTAAGGGGTGGTTAAATTTGTACAAACGAAGGCTCTTGTTTTACCAGGCAGTTGCTACACGTGCCACATCGATCCACATCTTTGTACTGTACTTACTTACTGTTCTTTGTACTTAGTACTAACCTCAATATCAGGCCGCTCATTGTATTGAGGCTATTATTAGCTAAGGTCAAGTTGTTCCAACCTCATTATATTCATGGTAGCCTCGATCCCAGGCCGAGTTTTCGCTTTTATAACGGTTAGGCGAACAACTGGGCCTGGTACTAGTTGTCTGCGCATGCGTCAAATTTTCATTGTATATTTGTGGTCGGCAAAAATATTTAATAAGTCAATAATCGAAATTTGTACACAGAAAATGCACAGAGTGAGTACACAAAAGATGCACATAGGGAGCTGCTTCACAAAGACCTGGGGAGTTGCCAGTTGTGCTGCAGCACAATTACAGTGACCCAGGGCAACTTCAGGATGATTGAATGCCTTCAAATTACGTTTCAAAAAGATTTAGCAGGCTGCTGGACTTCTCTGATTCTAGGCCCCAACTCGTAACTCATTGCTTGAGAAAACGTAGATTCTCTTGATGTCTCTGAGCTACCCAGCAACGCTCGAATGAGCAGGTCATACTCCAGTCCTATGTCTGTGAGTATAGGACAATATTAAAAGAAACCAAAGACGGTTAAACCCTTACCTCAAACTGTCCAGTCTCGTCCGTTAGTATAGCCAAGAGGAGCACTGTTGGGATAGCTGGATATTAGCCATTGCTCCTGTACAGAGAAGTAGACATTTTAAATACGTGTAGATCTATACATATTAAATTTCTCGGTTATAGTGTCATTGTCGACGAGCTGATGATGGCAGCACCAAGTTCTCTAGCTCACACTCTTCACTTGATCCACCATATTAATGATGAAACTATAGTCTACCTACATTCTTGCCAAACATGAACAAGACTTGATAGCATAGCCGGCCATAGGGCCCACACAAAAATATCTGACCTTAACAAGCTTGACAAAGCTTTATACCTCTTCCCTTGTTGTTCAGTCTTCAGAATAAGCTTCAGAGAAGAGAGAAGCTTCAGCTAAGAGCCATTCCAATCGATTCCAATAATGATAAAACGGGAACTGACTTCTAGTACACGATAGTACACGAATATAAATGTCACGAAAGTGAACGAGAATATCCATTCGTCAGAATCTGACGAACGACTGACGCATGCGCAGACAACTAGTACCAGGCCCAGTTGTTCGCCTAACCGTTATAAAAGCGAAAACTCGGCCTGGGATCGAGGCTATATTCATGGTTGCCTTGAGGCTAAACCGCCGCCACCAACTAAACATGCGCTGCCACTACCTTCGAAGGTAAGCCGCCGCTACCAACTAAACAGCGCCGCCTCCTAATACAGATCATATAGGCTCATATACATGTACAAGATGCTCGCAGAGCATTCACCCCCTGTGTGAGCTTCATTGCAGCAAAACGGCAATAACTTTTAACCTTATATAATTACCAACATTATTGTTATGTCATTCTGGGGAATGATCGTGAATCTAGAAGACATCGATTAGATTGATCGTTTTTGTCGCCTTCGAAGATCGCCTACACCCTATCCTTGGCAGTTAAAGCATAGATTGAAAAGGAAGGGGATTGGAAATGAAAATGTTTGCGTGAAACACTCCGCGTTATAGGGTGTGGCTAAAACTACAAAGGATTATATTTATAGTCAGCATGCTCATTACCTGTCTTGCTGCCATACAATGTGTTGTACATAGAAATGGTGAAATTGATCACTTTTTAATGTTGATTATTCTAAAAAGTAAAGAGAATCTAGCTCTAAAAGGTAGACTAAGCAACGCAGCCACTATCACTAAACAAATAAATGCTATACAAGAAGGAATAGCTCTTACTATGAAGTCGTGGGAGGTCAAGGCCCGTGGTGTCTCTAAAAGTATACTAAAGCAGTTTGAAGGACTATATATACTGCAATTGTTTATGAACAGTACAGCTTATCCATAGCATGAAACCATCCTCTATAGCACTTAGATACATAATAACCAAGTCAAGCAATGTCCTTTGCTGTTTCGGCTTCACAGCAGGGAAAGAGAAAAAGTTGACATGGAGTATTCAAGCTAAACTCAACAAAAAGTAAAAACAGAGTAAAGACAAGGGACTTAGAGCTTGTCAGTGGTGTAAACTTACTTCTCTAGCGTACCTCCCAGCTTCTGAGTGATCAATAGTGGATAGGAGAGCTAGAAACAGTTGAAATACAACCTGAGTACGGTAAAACTAAAATATTCGCGAGCGCGAAATCATAACGCGGAGTGTTTCACCCGTTGACACAGGGTGGCCTGGTCGTTTCCAATCCCCTTCCTTTTCAATCTATGGTTAAAGCAGGCGCAAGAAAGTGTCTAGCTTACTCACACAGCTCGTTTTTATTTTTATTTTTTTCCTCGTATTACTCTGTATTTATAATTAAACAGCTAGGGAAAGTTTTTAATAGCCAACAGAGATATATCTGACCATGCTGTTTTTGGCATTAATATTATTCCAGTTTTATATTTGGCGGGTGTTTTAATTTGGCTACCGAATTTTCGCTATTTGGCTCCAGAGCCCTCAGCAAAAAATGTTCTTGGGTTCTAATATTCACGTTCAATGCCAGGTAACCACACCCACCAATAGCTTTGCATGTGAAGTACCAATGTGTGGGAGTTTTTCCCATTTTTAATTTTCGTGTCTTCTGTCTGCCCTCGAAAAACACGAAATTTTGCACCTCACACGAAAATTTCCCGCTGTACGGTATTGGTATTATACTGTTTTGGTTTCTAACTATAAAAATGCCGAATAGCTTCAATGCTATAAACCTGTGTGCATGAGTGCAGCCCATGACGTTAACAATATCCATACCCCACCATGCAGTCGTACATTGTCAGGAGCAGTATGGATTTAGAGCCGAGAGCCTCAATACCAATAGATATAACTGTTTCTGGTTTGTCATTAAACACATTGAAAAAAAGGTTTGAACTAACAGATGCACAGCTAAAGAAAGAAATTGAAGAGAAATATATTCCAGAATTAGCGGACTGTTTTGACAATTTTCATGACTATTTTGAAAAATTCCCGCTGAAACGAGGACAAAAAACTGATGTGATGACAGAAGTTAATCGAAATGGAACTCAAGCTGGATGGAAGAAAGCTCTGAGCCTTTGGAGAAAATTGAATCCCTTTACTGCTACGTATGAATCCCTCCTTGAAATTGTGCTATCATTACAGAAGGGGGATGTAGCCGTCAGCATATGTGAGCTTATTCGTCGTATAGGTAAGTAAAATTGTGCAAGTTATAAGTGCATGGACCTTTTATTGGTGCATGATCTTGTGTGTGAAATATGAAATTATATATTGCAATGATCACCTTAATTGTTGGTCACACTGTATCTACCAGCTATGTTAATTAAGTTACTTACATCTACATTAATTTTATAGCTGTGGTTAAATTTTCTGGGGAAGGCATCGAAAGGTATGAATGAGGAGAGTCGTGTGTATGTCAATCCATCACAAAGTCAATCATGTGCACATGCATGCGACTGTAAGAGACTGTAAAACATGGATCTGGCTTTGCATGTATCATTGTGTAACACCTACCAATCTGGGTTTTAGCCAGTGGTGGAGTCTATACTATAGTAATTAGCACATAGGTTTGCTACTACGTACATGGCAAAGGGGTATAAAACGTACCCCGTAGGAAAATCTTTTCGTTGGAATGTTTCAGTGCACTGTACGTACAGCAGCTTATTATGATCGTATAACAGGAAAATTCGGTTTTAATTGTGACAAATGGGGGAGAATTTTATGTTTTGAGCGTGGATAGCTATGGCGCGTATGTAATGTTTCCTGCTATGGTGGTTGCTCCATAGATAGAAGAGAAAGGGATTGGCAACGGGGGCAGTTCACGTGATGCTTTTACATTGAATGTACACAGATGGGCCTGAAACCATCCGTGTTTCGCCCTAAAACTCACGCGAAAACCCGGGAAACTTATTGTGTCTAATGCCCTTCTCAAAGACCCCTCCAACACTTAAACACATGCCCCCTGATGGTAGGTATTATTTAGAAATGTAATCTTGATTTTCGTAAAGTAGCTAGAGGTACACAGAGCCTCTGTCAGAGGCTTTTTCATGCTTGTGTTCCTATAGCACCTATGATATAGCTAAGGTTGTGTTACTAAGTAGTGTGCATGTCCCAAATCGCCACACAAATGAGGTGAAGTTGATGTTTAGCAGTAGAACTGCTCGTAGACTTTTTACAGACGGCAAAAACAATTCTCATGAATTATTCATGTTTAGACTCCCACGTTAGAAGTAAGCCTCGAGGCGAAACACGGATGGTACTGGAAGCTAGTGCACTCCGTTGCCAATCCCTTTCTCTTCTATCTATGGTTGCTCCTTGGCTCTCATATTCTAATTCGCCTGTTACTTGATAGAACGATAGGTACATATTATGCACAACAACGTACGTATACAGGTCTTCCACATGAGAGATAAAATAGTTTGATGTGAAGACTCAGTAGATGTTGAGAGGGCTAACACTAACTTATGTAACCTCAGAGTGCAGGTTAAAATTGTGACGAACCTCAGTTGACAATCCTCGGAGTCGTAACTAATTCGCAAATTAAGATTCTTGTAATAGTTTCCTGTTGTACGGTATCCACGCTGTAGCGTTTATGGCTTATATTGCTACGTATGTCACTACGTTAATGTTCTCCATAAATATAAATTATAGGTCATGAAACAAATTGTGGCCGTAAGCACCCAACCACTAGGCAAAGTGTTACGAAGTTGAAACGATTATTCAATGAGTTAAAGAACGCTGTTCTGGCCTTGCTTGTTAGGAGGTCAAATGATGAAGAAAATTTTCTTAGGTCATTTCAAGATAGCTTAGTACTGCTGTCGGGATCTAAAGGAAAATATTTCTTCTCGAGAAAGAGTATTGCAAAACTACGACGGTCATCATCTTTTGAGAATATCTTTGAGTTGTTGTCGGACAATTGGAACTTTTTCAATTGCTACCTACTTTGCTATGTTATTGACAACTTCACCAGTGACAATGATATTCGAAAGAAAAAGGAATTCTTTAGCCTCGAGCTCACTACTTTCTTGCAAACAACAACAGTGCCTGACTTTCACAGTGTTGGCCATGACACGGAACAAGTTGCCGGTGATGGTACTTCAGAAATTTCTGTATATATGCCTTGCAACGCAATGACGTTAGAAGATGTCGAAAATCTAAAAGAAGAAATTACACATCAAGTATCCTTTGAGCCTCACACCTTGTTCTATACGAGTTCTGGTAACAATATATTGAAATGGAGTGTGCCTAAACATCTCGCTACAATTTTTGCAAGTGCTATTGATGAAACCTTTTTAGTTGAACATCACATTAAATTTTTACAAATTGATGGCGTTGATTTGAAGAGCTATATAAAACAGGTATAAATCATATATTTACATTTCTGGTACGCTTTTTAATTGTGTGTAAACTGTACCCCTATGGTAGATGCTTTAAAATTATACCTCGCATGACCTCGATCTCTAAGCATTGTTGCTAGATGTTCATGCTTTTATTGTGCAGATGGCCCCGCAGACTGTTTCCCAGCCTATTACAGTCCGACGAACCACAGGATTTGGTTACAAACCCCCTCCCCTTTCAGTTACTATTCGAGAAGTTTTGATGCGATACCCTGATGGGCAAATTTTCAAGGTACGTATAGACCGCCATAACCTACATGTGAGTGTGTTTGTTGTGATAATGAATAGCTACATGTATATGTATACACGTAGGATGCTTTGATGCATGTAGTCTAATATTAACCCGATGCGTGTAGGTGGTCATGGGTCAAAGTATGTGTATGCTGAGTCTGCTCACCCGACTACTATTAAGTGCTGCGTTTATTAATAGTACATAGGTGTTTATTAATAATTATAGTACATGGTAACTATAATAGTTAGACACTGTTTGGAAGTTTATACATGATTTAGAATCCCGAAGGGCTAGTTGTAGTATCCCGAACGTAGTGAGGGTTCTACTAGCCCTGAGGGCTTCTAAATCATGTCTAGATCATAACAACCGTGAGTCTCATATTTGAGTGTTCTTATCTAATCTTTGCTTCATGATTTTCTAAGTGTTTTATCTAAGTGAATTACACGATTCCTAAGTAAGTACATGATTTTCTAAGAACACTTCCTCTAACCAATCAGATTGCAGTATAGTATTTATATGTGTTGTTAGGCACGAATTCCAGTACATCATAGATATAATCACACATTACAAAGGGTTTAGCCATAGATAGTAGAGGAGAGGGATTGGAAACACAGGGATTTCACGCGGCCCATGCGTGTCGCACCGGAAATAGACAGGAAGTTAATTTAATTGGGGCCAAAAGACTGTGAACAGATAGCTAGCTAGCTGTCTCTGGCCCATAGCAGCTACTACATACATAGATCTGAACTAGTTTCTTTGGTTGCTGTATATCAGAATGAGACTTTTCTCTGCCTTCAAAGAACAAGACATGCACTCACAAAAAAACTATAGTACTAGCCACAGCTCATGATCATAATCATAGACTGCATACTTATTTCTTAACATTATGATACACACAATCACAAAGGATGCATGGAGAAATGATGATGTTTACAAACACAAAACATAATTTTTGTAAGTCTGACGACGTTTAGTATTTCCGTCATCAGGTCACTACACAGCTTTTGCACGACCAATCGTAATGAATAACAGTGTCCCTGCCCTTTGTCATTGGCATGCCAAACTTTTCCAAATGGTCTTGGCAGATCCTCAGATGTTCTGAGTACCCTGGGAAAGCAATTTACGGGTAAGTTTGAATTAGCATATTTCTAAAACTATACAGGTTAGCAAGGGAAACTTTTCTCAAGGCACATCGGGATCATTAGGAAATATGTAGACCTAAACAGCAGTGATGTACAATGTATTGTTAACCAGCAACTCCCCCGCAAACATGTGTACTTACGAATTCTTATTTTCACACTTTTATTAACACTCAACTTAGCTATGCCTAAGGCATATTTCAATGCTTCCTCTACACTGTGATCACTCTCAAGCAACCATGGCTACTTCCTAGCTCAAGATATCCCCCCACAAAGTTTCATACCTTCAAATTCCCAGCTAAATACGTGTAAAATAGTGCTACATGGACCTTAGTTGGGTGTGGCTCGACCATCCCTGACGGGAGGTCGGGTTACAAGCTTATCTGGGATTTGTTCTGCTGCATTATGTAACACCAGGAGTATATACACTCCTGGTAACACTACTATGAATATTCTTCTTCTCAAGTGGGTGTTAACTGACATGATGACGTATAAACCACAGCATACTGCATGCGGTTTCGCAACTAGATACAAATGGAAGTGTAACCAAGCACGTGAAAAATGCTGCAATCTGATAGGGCGCCACTATAGTGGCGCTAGAACAAATCCCAGATAGGCTTGCAACTCGAGCCACGCCCAACTACATGGACCTCTGGATGATCAAATAAATTAGGTAAATGATGTAAACCATACGTTTACTATGGATAATGTACATACAGACTAGCTCTGCCAGTGCTTACTGCAGTTTCTTCTCCTCTGTCTTTGCAGCTGGCTCGCAATCAATCGCAATCAACACTTGCGGAATGCAACACGCATGGTGTCAGAATTCTCTAGGGCAATACATTGGTCACCTGAGATGTTTCCAATCCCTCCCCTCTACTATCTATGGTTTAGCACTTCAATGCTCTAGTTTTTTGCTGTCCAGAACTTAAATTCTTGAAGCTCACATCTGAATCAAGCTACCAGCAACGTTTTCTCTTTACTTTCAGGGTGACACCAGGAGCCCACTAGAGACCGTCTATCTAGAGTTACGCATTTGGTTGTAAAATCGCAATTTCTATAGGGAGTACCATATAATTATGCTTGATCAGAGGCCACTCTTGTATAAAGGCCGCACTCAAATAGTAGCCTCCCTAAAGCCCACCTTCAGTGCAATAGAAGCCGCTCTCAAATAGTAACCTAGTGAACTTTGAGGCTATGTCTCTGCACGGCAGCCAGCCATATATTGATACACTGGTATATACGGTAGCAGCTTGTAGTGCTTTTTAAAGACTTTCTCATGCATGGCAGAGTTCGAGTTTGTGCAGGTGAAAATAACTTTTGATGACAAACTAAAGCTGGGTTGTTGAATTAGCTGGGGCTAATAAACGCCTCTCTTACAATGGCCTCTCTCGAATTGTAGCCTC
Organism: Halichondria panicea; assembly: GCF_963675165.1. Lineage (NCBI taxonomy): Eukaryota > Metazoa > Porifera > Demospongiae > Suberitida > Halichondriidae > Halichondria > Halichondria panicea. The sequence goes on from NC_087384.1 coordinate 3,249,284, forward strand.
TGCCAGCAAAATGAAACATTTAGTAGCCGCGGCCTTTGATCAAGCAAAATTATACGATAAGTGTTTGCAAATAGCTAGCAGGTATTGTGTGGTACAACGCTTGTTAGGATAATTACACTACGCAAAATTATACTGCGATAATTCTGCTTCTCTTCCATCTCCTCTAGCTAGCTCACAACCACTCTAGATTAGCTATACAAGATGTTATAGCCTAGTGTTCTTCTTCTTCATCTTTCTTGCGTCCAGCTTTGGAGAGTAGCCCACGGGGGCAGACAAAGTTCAGAAATTGTAAGATGAGACAAGCTACACCCTCAGGTGGAGTTTAATGTTAGTAATAATTATGTCACTGTTGGTTTGCCGCAACGAAGTGTAGGATCCCCTGCGCATGGGCATCAGATGGCCAAACAAGACCAAGCAGCAGGCCACAGAGGTCCCCAGAAATGTGATCTCTCACGCTAATTGGGGCAGCAGCTATGAGAGTCTCCCTAAGTGAGGAGAGAGTGTTCACGTGATATATGCAAACAAATTTGCACTCTCCATAATTATTATGGCAAAGTGTTCATCGCCACTTATTTACTGTATAGTTAGCTTCTTTTGTGAGCTCCTTGTGTCACACACAAATATAATAATTTATAGGAATTGATCCAGAATGCTGACGATGCTGGAGCTAAGACTGTGTGGTTCTATGTTGATGAGAGGCAACACGGCATCGCCAACCTCCCTCACCCTGACCTGGCTAACTTCCAGGGACCAGCTTTAGTGGCTGCCAATGATGCATGTTTTACGGACAATGATTGGGAGAATATACAACGGATCAAGCAAAGTAGTAAAAGTAAAGATCCCTTTAAAACTGGAAAGTTTGGTATCGGCTTTAACTCTGTCTATCATCTCACAGGTACATACATGTACATGATGGGGTTGTGATTTAATTGTTGTGCCTAGGCAAGTATATGAAGTAATGTAAGCTCCCCGTGTTGTTACTTTTCCTTTGAATTAATATATCGCATACCGTATTACTAGAATATTTTGTGGGTGAAAAACCTTTGCGAACCAAATCAGCAGAAATGTTGACCCTTTGCGATCTAACTATTGCGTCCTGGCAAGGATCGTGTGTATTTACTAGTAATAATTTAGGTTTTGCGGATTTTATTGTTGCGAATTTGTCAACCATCGCAAAGTTCGCAAATGTTTGATGCTCGCAAAACATTCTAGTAATAATTATGGTAGCGCGGAATTTTTGAGGGGCTTAATTTTCGTGGGTGGTTAGCAATCCTATATATACGAAAAATAAGTCCACGAAAATTATCTGCTGATACGTGCAAAGGTTTGGCGTGGCTTCCGCTAAGCAGTCATCCTACAAACATTGTGCAACGAAATGCTTTTAGAGACCATTCCACGAAATATAAGTGCCTTGAAAATTTCGCGCTGTACAGTACTTAGAGGAAACGTACTTTGTTTCATTTCGAGTTGCAGTACCAGCATTTCATTTTGGTTGCTATCCGTCATGGTTTATCATTGTTAATAATCACATGGTATTATGCAGGAAAGCTTTCGAAACTCACGTACCTAGTTAACGAAAAATTGTTCATTAGAATGATGATGGTGCCCAAAAGGCGTACAGCCCTTCACTAAGAAAGCTTTTTCCAAACTGTCATAATTATGGTAGCTGTTGCGTATACGAAAGATCTGTGTTCTGTCCATAAAATGATGACGGTGTCCTAAGGGTACCGTATTTCTAGAATGTTTTACGAGCATTAAACATATAATTTTATGTGAATTTTGCGAGAGTTGATCAACAATTTGCAACAATAAGGTCGCAAAACCTAAATTATTAACTAGTAAATACACACGATCCTTTCCAAAACGCAATAGTTAGATCGGGTCAAATATTTTGCTGATTTGGCTGCATGATTCGCAAACCAGCAAAATATCCTAGTAATACGGTACTACGTATTCAAAGCATACTAAGTACTGAAAGATCATTAAGTATAGACTTGAATAATTCTAAGGAAGTACAAGCGCTAAGTTCACAATTTGCCACAATCTTGTTCCATAGTTCAATGGTTTTTGGGAGAAAAAAGTTATTATAGACCGAGGTTCTGCATAGATCTGGAGCATGAGACAGATGTCTTGTATCGTATAGTAAGTGTCTCTTCTTAGGTGCATGTGTCCTCGTAGTAACTTATATTATTATACAACATTTTGAATAGGTGGTACAGGCTGGCCAATGCCCTTCTCTATCTCAGTGTTGGTAGTTCTGCTTGTTTTAAAAGATCCAAATAGCTAATCGAGTTGTCCCACTGCTTTAGGCAAACTTTTATTGCGAACTTCTGAACCTTTTCCATGCCCTTGATATTGCATTTCAAGTGCGGGTCCAAACAATCGAAGCATACTCCAGATTTGATCTGGTGAAAGATTTGTATAGTTTCAGCATAACAGCGGGGAGAATGAGTTGCGAAGTTTCTGTGTAACAGTCCAACAAGTTTTCTCAACTTCTTACAAAGTGCCTTAGTGTGGGAATGCCAAGAAAGATCCGATGCAAATTGGATTCCTAGATACTTGAACGTCTCCACACGCTCCAGGGAAGCCATTGACTGTAAATGTGGGCAGCTCGATGGACCTACTTCTCTTGTTTGATATTAACTTACCGATATAATTACGCGTGTGTGTTAGAGTGTTTAGAGGCGAGTAACTCCCTGCAATAAAAGTGGTGATTTTTGTGATGTAGACCAACAAATGGCAACTACCATAATTATAATAGTTGTGGAAATGTGCATGGCTGCTGAATGCTTCTATATTGCATTCAATAAGGATATACATTAAACTTAAGATGCTTGTTCAATTACAGTACTGTAATTGAACACTCATTACTTAATGAGTTTTCGTTTCAGGTTGGTTGCTTTTCTACACAGATTCCCCTCTCATTGTCAGCGGTGACCGCTTAGCTTTCTTCGATCCTAAAGAGAAGATTTTTGGTGCAACTGGCAAGGATTACAACCTTTGTGATGTGATCACTCAGCACTCCGATTTCATAGCACCCATCAATGGTGTGGCAGGTTTTGAGTCAAGCTCTGTTGTTGACAAGGGGTGGTATAACAACACCATCTTTAGGTTACCTTTGCGTACAGAGCCTTCAGAAATTTCGAGCAGTTTGTATGATTTAACAAAAATGAAGAAGCTACTCAATGCTCTCAGGAATGAAGCTAAGTATCTACTTCTCTTCCTCAAGTCTGTACTTCGTATTGAAGTATATCACATTGCTAAAAACCATAAGCAAAAAAGTTTGTCCTTCTGCGTTGAATTTGATAACGAAGATCATGTATGTGAGCAACGTAGTACTTTTAATAGAAAGTTAGAAGATATTCATAAAATGCAGTCCTTCAAAATTTCTGAAGTTGTTTGTACTTCACTAAGGCTCTCAGTTGTTGTAACTGATCGAAATCGTGATGACAATCAGGGGGGTACTAGTGAATGGTTTGTGTGTAATTCAGTTGGATGCACTGACTCTGATGTGTTAGAAGCTGCAAAGAACCAATGTACCTTTCCAGCCGTTGGTACAGCGTTAGAGCTGGGACAGCAAACTTCTGGTGGTAGAATATTCTGCTTATTACCAATCCCTCCTGATGTCTTTTCTGGTCTTCCTGTTCATATAAACGGGCCATTTGGGTTAAATGATGACAGGCGGAGTTTAACATGGCCGACTATTGAGAGAGAAAACGACAGTAGTGCACGTTGGAATAAGACAATAGTTAGCAAGCTTCTTCCACCTTGCTATACTAGACTATTAGTGGAGGTAAGAATGCATATGTCCAACCCGGAGGACTTTTACAAGGCCTGGCCTATTCCTCAAGAAATCCATGAGCAATTTGCTGATATTGCTCGTCCATTGTTTACATCTCTGTTAAAAGAATCTGTGTTTTGGACTGAAAGAAGTAATGATTGGGTATCCCTTAATGAAGCTGTTTTCATTGGAATAGATGTAATAAATATTATATCGAAAGTTCTGTTAAAGTGTGGCGTTAATGTAGTTTCAGTACCCATTGAAATCTGGGAAGCAATTAAATCCACTAAACAAAATGTTGTCATGGTCACTCCAGAAAACAGCACTTCTGTAATGCGTTTGCATCCTGAGAGCTATAATAATCTCACCCCAACAGAGAAAAAACACATTTTATCATATTTCCTTTCTGCTCCGCATGATTCTTCTCACAACCTTCTTGGCCTGCATTTGCTGCCTTTGGCAGATGGTAATTTTGCTTGTTTTCAGGAGGAATGTGAACCAATTTACCTGTGCACAAAATTGTATCCCCGCTACCTTTTACCTGGCCTGGATTGTATGCTTGTGAATGAACTTCCAGAACTTCAAGAAAGTCTAAACATCCTCGCAGTTTCCCAGAAAACCAACTTGCGACTCCTTACACTCCAGGATGTTGCCAAACTCCTTCCCCAAATTCTTTCATCAGAAAACGCGATAATCAACAATGAAGTTAATATTACAAGAGAATGGTTACGTAAACTCTGGAAGTGTTTGTCAAATGAGACTAGTCTTCACATATTCCAAGACTCCTACATCGTTCCATGTTGGAAATCAAAGGAAAACACTCAGGATAGTTTTTTCCTCATGAAATTAAACAAGGAACAGCCAGTAATTTATATTGACCACTCAGAACACCCTCATTCCAAATCGTTTCTTTCTGCCTTGTATAAGTTGAATATCGGGGTGTGTTTCCACAGTGAATTCAGATTTGTTTCACACACTCAATTATCATCATATGTTAAACTACTCAATGGCAGTAACATTCTTGATGCAGCTATTGCTTCTCAGTGTGACGTTAGTGGTATAGTGTTCACTCAAGAGGAAGCTGAGACATTACGCTCGATATTAATTAAGATTTCCTCTCCTTTATCTGATGAACAGCAGGCTGTTTTTAAAAACTTTGCCATTTTCACTTCAGCAACCTGTTTAGGTAATAAACTCTTCTCAGTTACGAGCGCAGCAGCGGAGTCAATTGCCAAAAAACCATTGGGAGAACCTTCTAGACCCTATACAGTTCATTCTTTGCCTTCTAGTTTTATTCTTCTCACTCGTGATCAATTCAAGTTATTGGAATTACTTGATGTTACATTCCCCACTGAGTCTGAGATGCTAGTTGATCATGTTTTTCCTCTTTTGCAGGATTTTACATTTCCATTAGGTCATATAGATCAATTGATGGAAAATGTAATAACCTCGCTTCATGCTCTTAGTTCGGATGTTTCCGAGATTGTCAGAAATCTTTCTTTTATAAAAATTAAGTCCGGAAAGCGTGTTACTCCTCAGAAAGTGTTTGATAGCCATAATCCTGATTTATTAGCTCTGTATGAAGGTGAAGACTGCTTTCCACTTGAACCCTTCAATTCACCCGAGAGACTACAACTGCTTCAGCATTGTGGTCTACGCACTTCTGTCACTCCACAAGAGGTGCTAGACATCATACACTCTATTAGCTGTGACGCATCATCAGAGCCACAAAAAGTGAGTGCTGTAAAGTTGAGACGTGCCAAGGCCGTTATAAAGTATATAAGTGATCCAGCCTTTCAGCAGCTACTGTCTGACGATCCACAGTGTCAACACTCGTTCTCCGATGATTTGACTCGTCTTTCAACTCAAAGGTGTTGGTTGCCAGTACTCTATGAGAGACATTCAAACTATCCTAAACAGTTACTTTGGAAAGGTAGTACCTATCCTTCCCATTTTGTTTCGTTGTCATCGTCAAATGTCGCTATAGTTGGTTCAAATTCCTCGAATTTACCCCTTTTAGTAGGGACAAGATGTTGCTTTGTAGATTTCAGTAACAAAATTTTACATCTGTTTATGTCCTCAATTGAATCCGACCCTGCAGAAATAGCTCATAATGCGTTGACTCAATTCAGTACTATTATTAATCACAAAGAACTTACAAATATAAATGTGGATATCATATCTGAGGCTTTTTATTCCTTTATGAATAACGAAGGTGTAAACTGTTTGAAAGAGTTGAAGTTAATAGACAGGTGGGTGTTTATACACAAGCATAATTGTTTTGTTAGTCCAGACATGGTTACACTTCAGCGGGACTCGTTTGACTACGAACCGTACTTGTACATTCTTCCAAATAAATTAATCGAATATGAAAATGTTTTTAATGTATCAATGGGATTCACTGAAACTGTTACCGAAACACAACTTCTTCAAGTTTTGAAAACGATTAACTTGGGTCCATGTGAAAAGAAAATGGTAACTGCTAAAATAGCTTGGAAGATGGTCACTAGTATTCTTAGCGTGCTAACTGCCAACGAAGAAAACTTGTCCGCAGAAAGTTTTAATTCGCAAGTACTCATCCCTGTTGAGACTGATTCAGATTGGCCACACTTGGAGAAAGTTTCTAATGTTGTTTACACAGACAATGAATTCTTAAAAGGGCATTTAGATTTGTTAGAGAGCAACTGTTCTCTTACACACAAACAGGTTCATAAGAATATCACGCCAGAGCTGGCTAATTGCTTGGGAGCTACGTCTGCATCTAAATTGTATGAAGTATATGAAGACACTTTTGAAGATACTGGACAACATGAACCCCTAACTGTTAGACTCAAGAATATCCTCCGAGACTACAAAGACGGACTCACTATTATCAAGGAGCTGCTACAAAATGCTGACGATGCAGATGCTACTGAAGTAAATATTTGCTATGATGCTAGGCAGCATGAAACAGACCCGGCAAAGTTGTTTTTCGGGGGAATGGCTGAAGCTCATGGACCAGCCATTATTGTTCACAACAATAAACCTTTTTCTGATGATGACTTCATCAACATCACCAAACTAGCTGGAGCCACTAAACAAAGCAATGCATTAAAAATTGGACAATTTGGAGTTGGATTTTGCTCTGCGTATCATATGACTGACATTCCTTCTTTTGTAAGCCAAGAGCACTTATACATTTTTGATCCGACTTTATCATATTTAAAAAAGGAAATTAATAATCCGGCTCAACCAGGAAAGAAAGCAAAATTCACTAACATGTTAATATCTGGGTCACGGCAGTTAGACCCCTATAATGGTCTATTTGGCTTCAATGCCACACAGAGTTATAAAGCAACAATGTTTAGGTTTCCATTCCGCTCTCGAGCCAGTGAGCTCAGTGGAAGCTGCTATTCTCACGCTACTGTTGAAGAACTCATCATTGACATGAAAACTTGCAGCTCAAAGCTATTACTCTTTCTTCGCAATGTGAAGGTAATTACATTTCAGCATATTGTTTCGGGTCAGAATGAGCCACAAACCTTGTTGAAGATAGTTAAGGATGTGGTACCCTTGCAAATCCCCCTCTATTCAAACACCCAAATTAGAAAATTCACTGTATATAATATATGTGCAAGGAATCACACAAGCTGTCACTGGCTCGTGTCCCAAACAGATAGATATGACAGTCAAAAGAGTTACAATACTGCTTCTGTTGCTTGTCCACTTGGTTCATCAACTTACACAATTGATCCAAAATTTGAGGGAGAGATCTTTTGTTTCCTACCGCTTTCTCAGAAGACAGGTCTACCCGTACACATCAGCAGCAACTTTGCCGTCATCAACAATCGACGAGGTATCTGGACTTCAGATGAAGCCACTTCTCACAATGACAAAGATGTGGAGTGGAACATAGCATTAATAGATGCAGTTATAACTCCTACATATTACACCCTACTTCTTGCTCTTAAGGAAATGAAAATTAACGGTCTCATACCTGGCTATTTATTTCATGATCTTTGGCCAAAATCAGAGAAACTATTGCAAAACAATCCTTGGGAGAGCATGATATCAAAACTGTATGAACTGATTTATTTCAAGTCAGATCAACTTTTCTTCTCAAATTATTCTAAGCAATGGCTACATTTATCTGCTAGCAGATTTTTGGCTCCTGGGATTTTTTGTCTGTCATCAGAGCAAACTATTACACCAGTTTGTATCTTTGAAGTTCTTAAACATCTCAATAAACCGATTGTTTGTCTGCCAAGCTCATATCATGCTTTCTTTTATCTTGATAAGGAGATAGTTGATGACAACGCATTTTCTAAGCTGTTTTTCAACAATTTGGATTCTCTTAAGACAATTCCAAACACCCGTAATAAAGTCATTTGTTATATGCTTGAGGTATATGCAGCAGAGTTGGATGACAAGACGGAGCGATGGTGCATGTTGAATGATTATTTTCACAACAATGCTTGTATTCCGTGTACACCTACTGGTGAAATTCTCAGACATTGTAATGAAGTCATTGATCCAAGTACTGACTTTGCAAACCTTTATGATGACTCAGAGCCCTTTTTCCCCATCACTGAATTATCAAACAGAAAGCTTTGCTTATCAGCATTGGTTGAGTTAGGGATGATTTGTAAAACCATCCCTTGTGATATGTTGGTGGAGCGTGCTACATCTGTTTGTTGTATCTATAAATCTAATAAAAAGAAAGCTATGAATCGTGTTAAACACATTGTTATGTCATGTACAAAAATAAGAAATTTGTCAGATAAGCGATTGTCATCAGTTCCTTTTCTACCAGTCTTACAGAGACCTAAAGGATATCATCTCTCTTGGAAAGGGGATGGAGAGGTGCTTATGTGCAGTAAAAATCTCATGACTGAAAGCACTACCAATTTTGATCTTGTCGGGTCCCGGGTTGCATTTATAGATGTTAAAGACATTGGCTGTGTTTCTGTTCCCCAAGAAAGTATTGCACTATTGGGACTACGTGAAGTTCCATCATTTGAAGAAGTGCTTGCACAACTTAATGAGTTACAATCGGTGTTCATGGCTAAAGACTTCCAAACAACAGAACTAATTTCAACTACTGGCAGAATGTGTACTCAAGTGTATGGTTTCCTGGACACAACTCTCAGAAAAAGTTCTATCGAAGCTCAAAACATTTCAATATCCTATGTGTGGAATGAACAACAGTTTGTAGAATTAGATGTTGTTTCAAAAAATTGGAGAGTTAATGGTCCTTATCTGTATGGTTTGCCTGCCAGCATACTGTCTAAAAAAAAGTTGACAGAATGTCTGAAGTTTAAGAAACAGTTTTCATTTGAAGATATTCAAAAGGCTCTCCAAAAAATGAAAAATGATTATGATTGTCGTCCTGTTGATGAACATTGTCAAACCATATTACAAGCTATCATTACTTTGCTTCAAAATTTACATCTCAGTGCATCGAAGAAGTATACACTATTATTACCGGATGAAAACTACGTTCTGTATCAGTCAGATACATTGATTTATAATGATGTAGATTGGGCTGCAAAAGACTCACATTATAGGTATGTGAATAGCATTGTGCCTGCCCAGTTAGCAAAAAAGCTTGGTGTACAGCCAGCAAGAGGCCAATTGCTAAAGAAGTTTAGCAGGTCCAATATACAGTTCGAAAGCGTTGAGTTTGGTCAACGCGAACAGCTAACCCTAAGAATTCAAAATATTTTACACGACTATCCATTTGATATTACATTCTTGAAGGAGCTTCTTCAAAATGCAGATGATGCAAAGGCAACGAAAATGTACATTATTTTAGACAAGAGAACTCATGGAAAACAGGGTGTTTTGACTAAAAACTGGGAAAGACTACAAGGCCCTGCTCTTTTGATTTGGAACGACAGTGTATTCTCAGAAAAAGATCTTCAAGGAATTCAAGAACTAGGGCTTGGTAGCAAGCGTTCTAGTACTGAAACTATTGGCCAATATGGCATTGGTTTCAATGTGGTGTACCACCTTACTGACTGTCCCAGCTTCATCACTGGTGGAGAGACTATGTGTGTACTAGACCCACACTGCGAGTATGTGCATGAAGCTGATACCTTGTATCCAGGTAGAAGATTTGAAGGTTTGAGTCAAGGTTTTTGGACATGTTTTCCTGATATGAGTTCCACTTATTTGCGATCTGGTCTGAAAAATTGTCCATCAGAGCTCAAAAGTGGCTCATTGTTTCGATTTCCATTAAGACACACCAAAGAGCACTTGGAGTACTCAAAAATAGTTCAAAAAGGATTCGAAAGGTTTATCACTTCAGGTCAAATGTGGAACACTCTTCAGGCATGGGCGCCTAAAATAAAAGAATCTATGCTTTTTCTCAATCATATTCAAACAATCCAATTAATGGTTATTGAGGAAGGTAGTGACGAGGTTGCTATTAGTCAGAAATTGTACTCTATAAAAAATGAGTCTGACCTGCAGAAATGTAAGCAACTTCACAAAGCAATTTCCAACTTCACAAGTAAAGAAAAAAGCAAGTCATTTGTAATCAGATACCCTTTGAAAATCAATGATGTTTACTTGGACTCGGCTGGGCAGGAAGTATCCACTAATGAGGAATGGTTGATACAACAAGGTATAGGAGATTTTAATAACGAGAAGCAGTTGTGGAGTTTCGTGAATACAATAAAACCTAGGCATGGGATTGCAGCCCCAATTAAATTGCCTCTTATGTCACAAACCAGCTCACCGGAAAGACAGCCGTTTTTGGGGAAAATATTTTGTTTCTTACCCTTGCCTATTGTTACAAAGCTGCCTGTGCATATTAATGGAAACTTTATTCTCAACTCAACTCGTAGAGACTTGTGGTTGTGTACGGAAAAAGGTCGAGAAGACGATAAATCAACTTGGAATTGTCGTCTTTTTCAAGCAATTGCTTCTTCCTATGTTAACCTTCTGGAACATGCTCAGTCGTACTATGTATCATCGGTGTGTTATGAGACATTTTCTTCGGCAAGTGATGACATTAGTAAGTATTACGAGATATTCCCAAATCCACATCACGTAGAAAACCAATACAGAGCAATGGTTTTCAGTGTATATAAAAAAATAGTAGAACAAAATCTGAATATTTTAGCTAGTGTCAACTCTACCAGTTTCTCTCCAAGACCAATGGGTCAGGTATGTGTAGTCTGGTTACCACCTAAGAGCAGTGATCCTTCAACTCAAGTGTACTTTCAGAGCAGTGTTAATCACAAAATTAATTATGAAGAGACAAACAAAATTTTGGAAAATATTGGCATGAGGGTGACAGTAGCAAGCACATTTCTGCTAAAGCATCTAAACGATGCCGTAACCAGAGGTAATGTAGAAAATACTGGCATAATTGAGGAAATCAACCCTGAAACTGTTTTTGATTACTACATACAATTCCACTCTAAACAAAGTCAAACAGGTCATTTCCCATGTGCAATCAGTCAAACTACTTTTAAGACTGTTTCTGCATTCAAGACATTCATTCAGTACCTTTTGCAGCCATCCAGGACTAACCAGATCACCGACACTTCTACTTCATCGAGTCCTGTTACAACTATGGAATTCCCGAAGGAACCATTTGGTTATCCTCTCCTCTTAACAGCAGATAATCAGTTAAGAACATTCCAAAAAACATCTAAAGTTCTTAATTGTAGTAGGTTTTGGGATATCTTTGAAAGTAGTCCAGAATGCTTCTTACATCCTGATCTGGGTGCTATTGAGTACAACAGGTGTTATTTTGTTTATCCAGAACATAGTCGACTACAGATTGAGATGCTATTCTCAAAGCATTTTCCGCCTTCTTTGAAAACAAACAGGGTGCAAACCTTTCCCACTGATTTTTCGAAGGCTAAGCTCAGTAGGTATTGGAGATGCCTATTCAATGATCAAGTATTTTCCTCTAGTATGGGGGAACTACTAAAAGAATGGGCTCTCATACCAAGTACCTCGGGAAGTCTCCACTCTTGCAGTGACTGTCTCCTGCCAGTTGTACCGCCAACATGTGAAAATAAAGCTTTTGCTGATGTTTATGATGTTCTTTGTAAGATAGGCATGCCTATCTTGGACACTTCTATAGTTGTTGACTACGAAAAGCTATCCTGCCCATCTCTTGACGATAAACCTTCTATTTTAAAAGCTCTATATCACCTTAATGAAGAGGCAAATCTATCTATAATCCTCAACGATAAAGTTGATGTCATCATTTCCTATCTGGAGGATCTTCACTTCTCACAGCGTATTGAACGAGATCATGTCAAGAGTCTTCCTCTGTTTGAATCTGTTGATGGTACATTGAGATCATTGCAAGGAAAATTAGTGTATGTTTGGCCAGCTGAGGCAATCACTTGTGGGTATTCAGAATGGAGTAAGCACTTTCCTGAGGTCATATTTTTGATGGAAACTGGCATGTGGGAAAGGCTTGGTTCTTTAAAAGTCTTAAAAATTGAAACACTGACCATAGAAAAGCTGTACTGCAAGTTCATCTTCACTTACTTTTCCATTCTCAATGAAGGAGATAGGTACTCACACCTCAAATACATCAGAGAGCGCTTATTTGTCAAACATCTAGTGCTTAAGGAGACCACATATAATTATGGACATTTTCTAAGTGAGTTAGAAAATCTTTGCTGCATCGGCACGGACAATTTGAAACCAATTAGTAGCTACTGCAATCATGAAATTGATATATTTGCTACTTTCAGTGAAGATTTCGTCTTTCTTCCTATTTTATTTAAAGATTCTGAGTTGGGTGAATGGTTGAAGTTCTTTAAAAAGCTTGGTCTAAAACAGACTGTGAGCCAGGAAAAATTTTTGCAGCTCTGTAGGAAAGTTAAAAATGGAAATCATGCAAACCCTGCTAAAGCAGCTGATGTTCTTCTTTCATATCTGTTATCTGATAGTGAGAAGCACAGGGATGACATTTTCCTAAATCAGGTAGCCCAAATTCCATTTGTTCCCACAAAACCTCTACCTAAACTAGCGTGGATCGCAAAACCACAATATGGGTCATTTACTAAACTCAGTGAAGCTGCTACTCATGATTGTGCCGTTTATTTGTGGAACATCAAACCAATTATTAAACTTCCTGCGGGTTGGAGACCTTTGAGCATCGCAGAACATAGAATGTTGGCAGAGAAATTGGACATTATATATGAACCAGACATTCAAGATGTAATGCAAAATATCTTGAAGATTTGTTCATTAAGGAATTTCACTTCTTTTCAGCACTTTTATCTGTACCCAAACACAAATGAATCTCCGTCTGGTGTATTATCCCTCATGGAGGTGATGATTAAGAATCTATCTCATCTGGAAACTAACCAGAAGTATGTCACTGATTCTCTACTGCAATCACTAAGGAATTCACCTTGTATACCTGTCAACATCACTGGTGATAAAACTCACTCATGGCAAGTACTTCTTGTAAAACCTTGCTATGTTTTGCGTGGAGTTCCCGTAGCAGCCTATCATCCATTTCTTCATGAACTAGACCATAGACTATCAGCGTTCACCTTCATATTGCAGCAATTAAAGGTTGAATCTGAAGTTGGATTCAGTCACATTCAGCTAGTTCTAAACAAGGCCTATGAAATTCAACGTTCAACTGGACAGGTGCTAGACAAAAACACCAGCGGCTGTGTCTTTTCAATATTAAGCCAGCTAAGACACAATTTGTATCATCAGTCTGAGCGCTTAGATGAAGTACTCTACCCACTGTACTTACCGAATCATGACGAAAAGCTTGCCCTTTCAACTAAACTACTATACGTCGATGATGACACTTTCAAGGGTAAACTTCACCCAAAACTTGATGGCACATGCTACTCTATGCTGAAGATTAGATCCACAATTCCTGAAATCGGTACCGATATCTTAATGTCAGAGAAAGATTTCTGTGAGTTGTTACCAAAAAGAACTCGTCCTGTAGGTTTGTCTGAACTATGCACTCTGAGAGTTCTGCCGGAGTGTGTGTTTGAAAACAATACAGAAGTAGGCAAATTGTTGACAAAAACATTTGACATGAAAGCAACTTTGTCAAAAGCAATTTCTGCAGGTGTGCAATACTACACAAGATTGCCTTCGAAAATTGTAGAAGCAGCCACCTTGCATTTCTTTTCTAATACAGAAATCAAGACACTCAATTACCTAAGAATGGCTGTCTGCTTCAAAACGACTGGTCAAACGCTTGGAAATTTAGACACGAAATTTCATTTGCAGGTACTTGCAGGTGACAGCTACCATGCTTGCTTATACCTGGACTCAAAACTGAAAGCAATGTCTCATGTTTACGTTAAAATAATTGTAGTTTTATCAACTAAATTGCTCAACCTGATTAGATCTCAGCTGGATAAACCAGAACTTTTAACTCGGGAAGTGTCTACTTCTTTAATGAAACTGCTTAGTGATTTTCTAAATGCACACAGTCCTCAGGATATCCAGGATATTCTAGAAGACAATAGTATACCATTGGTAGAAGTACAAATGAACGATGCTGATTTTACGCTCGGTAAAGAAGTTTCAGAGTGCTGGCACCATAGACTAGATCAGACTATTGAAAATGTTTTCCATCCTGGAGAAATAGTAGGATATGAAGTGGTCGAAAATCACATTGTTTTTGCTATGATTATGCATCCTGTTTTACCCAAAGACCTTCACAGTTTTGATTCAATTCAAATTGCTGACATGCAATACATGATATCCACACATGATGATGAACAACAAGAGAAAGCAGGAATTTTTGAGCTTTACAAATTTTTGAAAGGAATCAAGCATACTCAATGTATAGAAGATAGGGATGCAAATCAGATTCGAGATGAAAACACTGACAGAGAGCAAAAAATAACAGAACTTAAAAAACAACTTGTAGGTGTTTGGAAGCTATCAGAAGAGCTCAGGACAAGAGCTCTTCGTCGTCTGTGTCTCAAATGGCATCCAGACAAGAATATAGACAATCCAGTGCTAGCTGAGACGGTCTTTAAAATTCTGAATGAAGAGATTTCAGATAAAAATGTGAATCATGGTATTTTTTGCGAAGAATTGCGTAAAACGGCACAAAAACAAAGAGAATTTTATCGGAGAGAACAAGAGAGTAGATTAACATCAGAAACACAAGCCAAATCTAGTAGCAGCCTACGAGAATTGAAGTGTGCTGAAATGCCAAAGTTTGACGAGGAAAGTCTTTGCCCTAAACAAAATCCTGAGGAAGGAAGACGATGGCTGCAACAAGCTGATGCTAATTTTGAATCACTTTTGCTACTGTTTTCAGAATGTCGGGACAAACCCAGAGTGTGTGGAGACATTTGCTTCATGGCACACCAAGTAGCAGAGAAAGCTCTTAAAGCAGGGAAGTATTTCGTTTGTGGTCTTGATGAAATATCTTTAAGATCCCACAGTTTAAGTACTCATGCTTTGGGCCTGCAGTTTGAACTTCCTAATGAGACACGTGGGCTAGCTGCTCACACCACACCACTTGAAGAATACTACCTTAATCCACGATACCCTAACTGTTGGCCCTCTCCTCGAGTGCCCGCTGAACAGTATAACTACGAGGAAGCTGAAGGAGCCAAGAATCATGCACAAATCATACTAGACATAATCAAGAACATTCTCTCAATACAAAGTTTGTAATAATTATATATATACATGTAGCAGAGTACGTAATAGCACAATGACTGTATTAATTATGTATTGGACATCTTTTTATATAGCACAATGCTTTTGTTTTAGCGACTCTCAATATTTTAATTTATAATTATACACTGTGCCCTAAAAATTATGTTTCACAAATAATTATTAAAATACGAAAGTTGCAAAAATTAATGTCAGTATAAGGGGTATACTCTAATTATAAAAACGGTCTAAGACATGCGTATATCAATTATCAAATGCCTCCATGACATAGGAAAACACATCTCCAATTGTGGTCTTCCCTCGCACAAGCACATTGTAAAGCCGTCCCACAGTCACTTTCTTGCTAAGTAAAAACTGAGTGACTATTTTCTGCCTTTCTGCAAACCTTTCATCGTTGTGAGTGAAATAACGAACTGGCCTTCTCGCTTTAGTAGCTGCCATCCATTGCAACAGAGTCTTCATTTCCTTGTCTCCTCCAAATGCACCACAGCCCCAGTTCCCTGTTGCAACAGGAACGTTCTCACCACTCTCGTTATCATCCATGGAGATCTTGTGAATGAAACCACAGTAGGCTTTGTAAAGCTCACGATTTATGCCATTCCTCTGAAACTGAGCAGCTGACGTAAAGAAGTCAAATGGGGTGGCATCAATCGCTACAATGTTCACTTGCTTTCTTTTAAATTTGTCTGTGGGATTAGGGTCATTGTAAGGCTCGGTGAACTGGAAGCGTCCACCATATCCAGTGTAGGAGGAGAACTGCTCAGCGCCAGTAATGAGAATGGACTCAAGATGGTCCATGGATTGGCAAAAGAGAATGGAAACAAGACACTCTGGGTTAATCACAAACCGTATCTCCTCCTGTGTGTGTGTGTGTGTGTGTGTGTGTGTGGGTGTGTGTGTGTGTGTGTGTGTGCAGGTGGCCTGATGTGTTTGGTATGTGTATGGGCAGGAATACATGTACTCCGGTATACGGGTCATGGGATGTATAATAGCTTTGCATGTTAGAGGTGTGCGTTAGTGTGTATAGTTATAAATAACTAATTATGCACATGCTAATTGTGGTGATGCTTTGTGTGAAAGGCAAGTGTTACCTCATGCAGCTGTGTGCTATTGTTACAAGTTTGTCTGTATGACTGACTGTCTTTTAAGGAATTAGTATGCACGTGTATCCGGAAAATCAATACTAGTATAACTAGATCGACCTAGCTATCAACAACAGGAAGCAATTCTGTTTCAGTGTAATAATTATGTACCTGCACGTTCCCCATTCCCAGCACCCCTCCTCCGATGTACTCATTAGCAAAGTCAACTTGCAGACAACCATTAGCCCCCTCAATTAGTCCCTCAGCTAGACTCTCGAACGGAACAAGTGGATGGTCACATTGACCCCAGAAAGTGTTGGGATCTTCAATGCTAGCTTTTGGTAGCTGCTTCCTTGAGAATGCAATATTGACATTCAAAAAGGTGTCTTCCTTGTTGGTTTCAGCTTGTCGGATCCTTTCGAAGTAATGGAGAAGGCAGATCAGTTTTGACTCCTGACTGGTGTAGAAGGGAAACGATAGGAAGCCAGTGAAGGTGAATTGCTGGTATCCACCGGCACCATGCGCACTTCCTGGAAGCTCCTTAAACGTGTTGAAAAACGCCAGGGCCATAAGACAACACACTTGTTGTCGGGAGAGCTGAATCTCTTGACAGCGTCCATTGTACAAATTCTGTGTAATAATAGATCTACAAATAATATATAGTGCCAAGGGCATTCGGCGGGA
This sequence comes from Halichondria panicea, assembly GCF_963675165.1. Taxonomy (NCBI): domain Eukaryota; kingdom Metazoa; phylum Porifera; class Demospongiae; order Suberitida; family Halichondriidae; genus Halichondria; species Halichondria panicea. The sequence continues at coordinate 3,266,468 of NC_087384.1, forward strand.
GATACACCCTTATTTATTTTAGGTCAATGTGGCTCACCAGTATTGAATAATCGGACTCTTTAAACAGTGACTCCACTTCCAAAGCCTTGTCTGCTATCCATGGTAGCAGTGTCCCATAAAAATGGTCTTCAGTGATGTACTGAGCTTTGCCCAAAACCTTATCCAGTAGGGATATGGATACAGTCTCTCCATCATGCTCCAATGCACGCTGGAATGTCTCAGGGCCACTCTCAGCCTTACTGGATAGAGCTGAAAGATGACCACTTATCTCAGGCCATGTGCTGTATGTGTTTGGGAGGCTAATTGTATCGACAACATCGACAACAGCAGAACTAGAAGGAGCTGAACAGCAACTTGAGGCCATTTCTTGCTTAATCGTCAGGAACACTAGATCTATGAGGAGCCCCACCCTCCTCAGTAGACCTCTACATCTATGGACAGAAGCAGGGACGGAAGTGAGTTCTTTGACACACAGCATGAACGAACTCAGGAACTCGTGAGGAAATCTGGCAGTCTGCAACGCGTTAACGCCAGGGCCCTTTGTGAATGATCTGGTTTCTGCTGTCAGTGCAGTTTTCCCAGTCTCTGATAGCTAGCTAGACCAGAGAAGGAGAAAACTTGGCATGGCCAGAAGAGAGAGTCCAGAAATTAAAAAACTGCGGTAAAAAACAATGTGCAGTACAGTCACTAGCTTTATAGCTATCTTATCAGCTACTAGCACCTGTACCTTGTTCCTTTAAAGTTTACTATTTGTATTGATGAATTTGTTTGTCAGGTTTAACCTGAGAAGCCCTGGCGTGAGGAGAGACGACGGATGGCAACTGGAGGCGGTGCAGAGGGTAATTTCCCTGGGTACAAGCGGATGTGATATGTCACCACTCTTTCCAGAGATGATCATGGTGAGCTTAAAATAATCGATAGCTACCTGCGGGTTTCTTTTTGGGCTACAGTTTTGCACCAGGAATTTGTTCAGTTAAGGGAACAGTGTTAGTTCAGAAAACTTTTATGTGCATGCACTTACACGTCAACTAAGCGCTTATGTGGCTTTATTATTGCTAGGCCATTATAAATTATAGAATCCAGTCGCTTATTCCAGTGGCTTTTTGGTGTTGCAGACAAGTGTTATTCTCAGTATCGATTAATGTTATATTTTGTGCGTCAGCAATAACACTGAAAGTAAACACATCAAATGCTGGCGTGAGTGACAAAACAATTATAAGCTCAAAGCAACACTGGTCTACTATAGTGTCCATGACAACTGAAATTGTACACCTGTCAACAAACATTTAACGACAATGAAAACTTCTATAGCAGAGACCTAGCAATCCTTATTGAAATTATGTTCCTCGCCACTTATTAGCCCTAACGGTAGGACATTAATACTAGGAGCATGCAGAGCATGTTTGGGGTGAGCGAGCAATTTGTGTATATGTTGTACAGTGATTAGGTACAATGCGATATATTGTTGTTATGAATCGAATGAGTATCAGTGATCGATTGTGGAATTAATAGTGAATAACCGAGTAGTCTGATGCACTCGATTAGATACGACTTCCCTGTACCAGCTATATACCGTATTACTAGAATGTTTTGCGAGCATCAAACTTTGCGATGGTTGATCAATTCGCAACAATAAAATCCGCAAAACCTTAATAGTTAGATCGCAAAGGGTCAACTTTTCTGCTGATTTGGCTGATTCGCAAAAGTTTTTCACCCGCAAAATATTCTAGTAAACGATACCCGTGACAATTATTCTAGGTTATTGTGCATGGTCTTTGACTGTGCATGGTGTAACATCAAGTTGACTTAGAGTGAAACATAATTATATCTATGAGTGAAAGTTCAGCATGAAAGAGCTGGCTGTACAAACTAACATGATCAGAGGAGCTATAGTATACTGTCAGTGTGAACAATCCTTGATAAGTAAGCTACTCTGATCTGTTGTAAGTGTGCCTGTGTGGCCTCAGAAGTTTTCATCTGAGCTGGTCTGACGAGTACAAAAAACAAATATCGTGCCAGTCCATGACAGACAGACAGACAGACAAAATTGTAACGTTCATCACTAGGAAGGGACTCGCTTCGCTCGCCCCAATTAATTACACTCACACCACAACAGGCTGGAGCTACAACGAACCTGGTCCAAAAGAAGCTGGTATACCTATACCTGACGATGTATGCTGAGTCAAACTCTGAGCTAGCCCTGCTCACAGTGAACACACTGCACAAGGACTGTCAAGATTGCAACCCGGTCATCAGGAGTCTTGCTCTCAGGGCACTCACCTCTCTCAAGTACGTGTGAGAGTTGTGGTGTGTTTCTAATTCATTGTCTTCATGGTTCTCAAAAGAGGCTGATGACCACTATAGTCTTAATCTTTCTTTCATCTCAGGGTGGTGAGTGTGTTACAGTTAATGTTAGAGTGTGTGGAGACAGGACTAAGGGACACTAGCGCTCTAGTGAGGAGGGCTGCAGTCATGGCCGTACTCAAACTGTTTCATCTGGATCAGCAGCTCGTGCTCAGTGAGTTAACCTCAGTTACTATAACAAAGTACTTAGCTATTTTTTCAGCATTACTCTCTTGTCTTCATTGTTGGCTTAAGGCCTTAGTTGATTGACCTAAGTGCAAATCATGAACATTGTAACAAATTGTTGGCGTTTACTTTCAGAAAACAATTTGGTGAGTGTCCTGTACCAGTTGCTAAAGGATAATGACCCTCAGGTGGTCTCCAACATTCTGTGTGTGCTCACTGAAGTTCTGGCAGGTGAGGGAGGAATGGTAGTCACTATTGGACTGGCTCATCACCTTTTGAACAGGTCAGACACTTTAAAATGGACACTCGTAACCGAAATGTTGCCATAGATTTGAGTGATAAGAGTTTTTAAGAGATGGTTACTACCTAAACCTCTATTGCAGGCTGAGTGACTTCAGTGAGTGGGGCAGCTGTCTGGTCCTCCGTCTTCTCCGCTCCTACCATCCCTCCTCTGAGCAGGAGCTATTGGATATACTGGTCAGCTGATATGAGTAGAAAAGAGCTTATTTACACTGTTATTGTTTGGTCTAGTGCATTCATCCATGGCGGCCATAGTCATCGTATGATCAGCTATGAGATTTTCTTAATTTAGTTCCGTATAATTATAGCAAGGAAATTTTCACGAAGTGTAAAATTTTGAGGGCAGAGCTAGCAGCTAACGCGAACATTAAAACTGGGATAAACTCCCACGCACTGGTATTTCACGAGTAAAGCTATTAGTGGGTGTGATTTCCTGGCATTGAAATGCGAATGTTAGAACCCACGAATGTTTATGCTGAGGGTTTTGGAGCCAAAGCACAAAAATTTGCATCAGTGAAAATTTCCCGCTATACGGTGTATTTTCTTGTTTTGCTAAGTTCACTTCTCTTGCAGAATGTGCTCGACAGTTATCTCAGCCACAGCAACAGTGGAGTGGTGCTAGAAACAGTAGCTCTCTTCCTGCACTTGACTACAAACCACCCAATACTGGAAAGAGATGTCCACCACAGAATCAAAGGTTATTAAGAGTGCTGCATGGTTACTCAATTGGGCGTCCACTACTGTCGTCGATTGTTTGTGTTGAAGGTTATAGCTGGTAATTGGTTGTCAACAGTGACCATCTCTATGCGTATTACCAAGAGCGTATAAAAGAAGAAGAGAATTAAGGCATGCAACAGCAAAACAGCAGAATTCAAACGTGGGCAGATGAATGCAGGAATGTGCTAAAAATGTGCTATTTTTAGCATTTCATGAAAATTCACATTCATTTGGCCACATTTGAATTCTGCTTGCTACGTGTACTAGATAGTGAGTTGCATGCTCTCTGTTCTTTTATACGCCCTTGGTATTACCGTATAATCTGGTTAATAAGCGCACATCAACTAATAGTCGCCTCGGTAGAAGGCGCATCGTTCTCTGCACAGTTTTCTGCCCAAAAACTGGTCTCCACACTTCTTTATAGATGTGAAGTCTCTTTCACTATTTATGCATGTTACTGCTGATGTAACTATAGACGTTTTGCAGATAACGAGCCAGCTAATGGAAAAGTGCATATACGCATGCGTCATTGAAACGTCATGGGCGCGGTTAATATCTATAAGCGCATCCGGATAATAGGCGCATAGAGGCCTGCTCTTTCCTCTATAGGCACATGCGCTTATTAACCATATAATACGGTATTGGACAAACTCAGCCTAAAACATTAATTTATTGAGGCCTATTTTAATGGCTATAATCCTATAATTATTATGCCTCGGTGCATAAGCAATGATAGGTTTAAACCACTACGATTCATAAACTAACGGGATATGTATAATTATTTTTACAAGAGAGAGAGATATAAGTTAAGCTCAAGAATTTGCAAGAGTGAGATACAAGTACTGACTCAGCAGGTTGAAGCAAATTTTAAGGCAAATTTGAGGCCAACACTGTTTGCATAGCATGTTTCGCTGCGGTTTAAAACGTGACCAACCTCCTCTGGCACTATGTAGTTGTTTGTACACAGAAGAGGTGCGAAGCAGTTACTAAGTGGTTTTCTTCTAACTTTCAGACTATTTCTAGCTGAATTTTTAGTGTCTGTATATTAAGCTTAATTAACTCGCCAATTTTGCTCATTAACCTCCTGAAGCCAGCATTTGTGTTGACCTCGAAAACAAGCCGCTCGATCACAGTATTGAGGCTAGCACAAGAGGATTGTATCTCTCTGCTTCTGAGCAAAATTGGTGAATTATCACTCAACTGAAAAATGTTTTAAGCTCACATGCATACACTAAAAACTTGGTTAGAAGTAGTCTGAAAGAGAAGGTAAGGACCAATCAAGGTTTGTTTGGAAAGGGTATTTGTTTGGAAAGGGTAATTTTTCTAAATAATCTCTAAGCTGCTACCACCCATCCATCCCCTTTGTTCAGCTCCACTGCTTACACTCCTCGGTTCCCAATGTCCTGAGCTGACGTACACCTGCCTCCAGCACATCCAGCTGCTTTTGCAGGGTCATCGCTACCTCTGGAGCAGGGACTACAAGAGCTTTTTTTGTAGGTGAGTCACATGCTAACCGTTTCTGAGGATCTAAAAGTATTCTTCGAATTAAGATCCTAGCTCTTTTTGTAAAATGTTTGAATTTCATGTTATGCTAGCAACATGTTAGTTACAAGGGGGGAGGTTATACGTGGCAACTGCTCTCAGAAAACAAACGATGTGTGTTGACGGTAGAGATCGAATCTGAAGTAAAGCATGTTCGTAGCTGAGTTTATATCTGTGATTTAGCTTTTTATACATAAAGTGGACTAAATCATAAAGCTTGTTCCGTAGTTTATAGTTAACTTTTGTAAGTCTTAATGTGCTTCAAATTAAGAGCTTATTTATTTACCTAAATTGCACCAGGTAGAGTTAAGTATGGCCAGTGTGCAATCGTGAGTGATCACCTGATTCACCAACTGAATGATACCATCATGCAGGCATGTATATTCATACAATTGATATGTGCATGCATGCTTATAATTGTTGTACTTCTGTCACCTTGTACGCAATGTATGTACCGTGGCTACTGGTTTAGGCAAACTATAGGTCACAGTGACTGGACATTGTGCACTAGCACTTGTAGTGATTTGTACACGCATGTCGGACCTCCTCTGGTTTTAGTTTCATGTACTGCTAGAGGTTAACGCCCACTATCTATTGCACTCTGAAGCGAAACGTGGATGGTTTCAAGAGGAACGTTAGGAGCCATTGTCGCACGTGATCCTGTTTCCAATCCCTCTTACTGTTCTATCTACGTCCAACTCACATGTACCACGACAATTATTAGAGTCGTTATCGCCCGTATAGAGTATATACTTTTGTGTAGTGTTAGTTCTGTATCAGTGCGTGCTACAAAGACCCGTGACACATTCCACCCCTACCTTGGCTATAGCAATGTGTTCTATCGTCTTACCATATTTGAATATCTTGATGTGTCTTCCAAAATTTAGCGACTTGCCATCTACGTACATTCGACGGCTTGCATTGGGCCATAGCACTTTGCAAAAATAATTATACTGCACATGTATGTTGAGATTGCCCCATAGAATTAGATCGGGGAGTTTTACTTTTTATTATTGATGACTTCCCTTAACTGTTTGCCTGCATGCAAAAACTGTGCCCACACAAACTGAGCAAAAGTGCCTCAGCTAGTGTTAGTGATACATCTGGTTGGCAAAGGTTATACTGCACATGTATGTTGAGATTGCACCATAGAACTAGATCAGGGGGAGTTTTACTTTTTATTATTGTTCACCCACTTGTGGTCTATAGATTTACTTTTTATTATTGATGACTTCCCTTAACTGTTTGCCTGCATGCAAAAACTGTGCCCACACAAACTGAGCAAAAGTGCCTCAGTGTTAGTGATACATCTGGTTGGCAAAGGTTATACTGCACATGTATGTTGAGATTGCACCATAGAACTAGATCAGGGGGACTTTTACTTTTTATTATTGTTCACCCACTTGTGGTCTATAGATTAGATTCACTTATAATTAGATGCATAAAGCCTTAGCTATAAAAGAGCTTATCTCAAAGGAAAAAATATATTTCAGGCATCTGAGCACAACTCATTGACAAGTTGGCCAACCGAAGCAAGCAATAAGCCAACTTGTATGCTTTGAAGCCTCAAGGACCTCGTCTAATATAAACCTTCCTTCTCCCGTTTCACAAACCAGACCACTGATCATGTACTCAATAGTCCTTTTCCTGTTCGCTGTATGCAGCCCATGTTGGGCTGAAAACTGCATTGGCATCTTCCATGATCATCGGCCGTCCCTAAAGGAGTGTGCCAAACGAAGTGGTACTGTGGACAAGAACGGTCGCTATTACTTCAAAGACCACATTGCTGCTGGGTTGTCACGTGGCAATCAGTGTTTGGAGCCAGTGGAAGAAAAGTAGGTTCTGCATTGCATAGGTACTGTACAATCCTGTGAGTTTATTACTCCCTATAGATTCCTATTATAACATACCTAGATTCGCTATAATAATTAGTGAAACGAATTTGTGATTTGTATATCTCTTCTGTTAGCTCTGTGAGGTGCTACAAGTGGGTGCTTGGAGATCTTTGCTACCCTATTCCCTCTACTCGACTGTTGATCACGAGTAAAAAAAGAGTCTCTCAAAATCAAAAGCTCGTCACCAGTATCTCAAAGTCAGTCACTTTCCGTTCACCTGACAAAAACTTTGACTCCCAACGAAAGGGACGTTATTTCAATAGCATGTTCTGCTTATACAACATTAGCGTACCGAATTGTATGAACAATTCTGTGATACTTCAATCCACATCTGGTGATCACAGCTTGTTTGACGACGGGAAAGATTATCTGTATTTTGACTTTGGTCAGGTGACCTTTAAAGTGACTGGTGACAGTGTCGGTTCCCTCAGCGAGAATGTTCCAACCTCTTCATTCTATGCGGTTCTGTGGACAGACGCCACCCCAAAAACAGATTGGGGGAAGTTTGAAATCGAGGCAGCGTGTAACTGAGTTGTTACAATTTATTATGCTTCTAACGTTTGAATTATACATGTAGTTGAACTGTCATTATAAGCTTCGTGTAACGTGTAACTATGTTTTTCGTTAAATTTAATGTCTGTTATCGCTACTGTATTGGCAACGATGTGCCGATATATCCACACTGCCCATGTCTTTTTGCATGAGTCTCTTGCGTTGTAAGTGTGTAATGCATGCGATATGCATGGAACTTCTCCCACTTTTCAATGTTTCCACTTGTAATGTTGCATGGTTTCTCCTACGATGCCTGCTTACAATAAGTGTATGAATGAGTTGACTGTATCAAGAGCGACTCTCTTTGACGAGACACATACACATCAAATTCGTGTTTGATGTGCACGAATCTTAAAGTTTCACAGTTTCTGAACCTGAGAGCCAGGGAGATATACTCCATTGCAATCCTGAACACTGTAGCATGAGATAAAAGCTGGGAATATCAGAATGAGTGCCGATGATTGCATCAAATTTTGTTTTTGAGTACAGTATACTTTTTTATCTGCATGCATTGTGGCTTGCGTTTGGAGAATTAATACCGTAGATTTGGGCTCATTGTTCCTTATCTTTCACCTAATGCTGGGACTTTAATAATTTAAGGTATCGTTATTTTAGTGGGTGCACCTAAAAGGTTCCCCAGATACAATGATTCCATTCTATATTAGGTTTGTAGTACTTTTCTACTGTCCATCAATAGCCATCCCATGCACAATCTCCATTGTGGTAACGCATTTGAAGTTTGTGGTGTAGTTCAATAGGGTACACTTAATTTTACCAGTCACAATGTTGACATTGTTAACCCGAGGCGCGTGGGCGGCCACGGGTTATAGTAGTTGTTTGGTTTGTTTGTTTGTGACAGGTGAATCTACTCACCTGGATGCCACAGCACTGCGTTTACAGCATGGATAGCCTTCATACAACAAGTTATTAATTTTAATAGTGGCAGAATTTCATGTTAAACCTTCGTTGTCAAATAAAAACGAGCAAAAGCTAAGAAGCTTGTGACTGGGTCTGCTTATCTGGATGCTCTAGCACTGCGTTTACAGCATGGGTAGCCTCCACACAACAAGTCAGTACTTAAGTAGAAAGCTGTATATACCAGGAACAATGGAACAGGGTCACTAAAGTAGAAAGCTTGCTTTAACTGACTGGGATCCATGCAGGACCTGGAGCCATACTTCTATGAGACTCCAGGCTTCTTTGCTGTGATCCTAATCCACAGTGCATATATCTATAGTACTACTACCTGTTCTCAAATGTTTTAGCATGCCTCCAGTCTGGTTTAGTTTTATTGCTCCTGAGTTGCTGTGCAAGTCATGCATGATGATGATAACAACAGCACTGCATATCAGTCTTCTGGTTTCTTTATAATCATGTCACCAGCTGAGGGTTTGCACTTTAGTGCTCTAGTTTATTAGGGTGTTCACCAGTTAGAGACACTGGTTGAGGTGCTGAGATGAGGCCCACTTAGTCAGGGGACTATGCTATCTGTGTGGGTTGTTATTATTGTAATACCCTATACACTGAGAGCACAAACACTATCAGCTGTACGTTGCAACTTCCTTTGAATGTAGGAAATGAGGTTCCTGTGGAAATCCTGCACCCCTTGATGGCTTGTTAGTGGTCCCTTGAACATATAGAAAGGAACTTGTCATTTAATAATTATTGGCTAAGCTCCTATAGACAGACTGACCGATGAAATTAGGGGATTGGTCGAGATGCTGAGATGAGCTGAGGCTGATTCTCACGATCTCCCACTCAGTCAGGGGACTATATGCCATGTTTGTGGGTTTTTCTTTAATACCCTATACTGAGCACTAACAGCAGGTTGCAACTTCCTTTGAATGTAGGAAATGAGGTTCCTGTGAGAATCTTGCGCCCCCTGATCTTGTTAGTGGTACCTTTAACATATAGTTATAATTGGCTAAGCTCTTATAATTAACAGGCTGACCGACTGATGAATTTTGATGTCGGTGTCCTCTGCTATAAACATTTTTTGCATGTTAAGCACAAACAGTAAATGCATGTGAATTGTGACATGAGTTAATTTCCTCTTACCAGCTATCAGCTTGAATAGGAACTGTATCTCCTCCGTGACCTTGGTGCTACTGACTTTGAATGCAAAATTAACGGAATGAATTCTCATTAACTAAAAATAAACTCATTGAAGTACTGCATGCAAAATTATTGGCTTGCGCTTGTATCATCCATTTTGCATTGTTTTCCTTATTAATGGGCTCATCGTTATTATACCTGTTCCCTTGTCTTTCACCTATTAAAATGCTGGGGCTCAATACACAGCATTTTTTATGTAGTGGGTGAGCCTAAATTGTTCCGAGGAAGGTTCCCCAGGTACAATGATTCCTTTCTGTATTAGGTTTGTAGTACTTTTCTGTGTCCCATCAGGAGTGCATGAATATTCGTGCACTCCTAGTCCTATCAATAGGTTTTTACCATCCACCCACAATCTACATTCAAAGGTTTCTATTGTGATAGTTTTCCCCTGTTTGCATTTCGTGGTGTACGTAGTTCAATGCGGTACACTTCATTTTACCGGTCACAATGTTGTAGGGTTTTTTCTTTAGAGAGACTGGTTGAGGTGCTGAGATGAGCCAAGGCTGAGGCTGATTCTCACGATCTCCCACTCAGTCAGGGGACTATGCTATCTGTGTGGGTTGTTAATACCCTAATACTGAGAGCACTAACACTATCAGTTGTTGTCACTTCCTTTTAATGGAGAATCTTGCACCCCTGATGTGTCTTGTTAGTGGTCCCCAACATATAGAAAGCAACTTGTCATAATTATTAATATTGCCTAAGCTCTTACATAATACATTATAATTTTAATGAGGTCCTCGGTTATAAAAAGTATTTGCATGTTAATGCCAAACAGTAAATGTGAATTGGATGTGAGTTGATTCCTCTTACCAGCCAGCTTGAATAGGAACCGCGTCACCTATAAATATCTCCTCCGTGACCTTACTTTTGGAATGCAGAATTAGCGGAATGAATTCTCGTGAATAAAAATAAACTGATTGAAGTACTGCATACAAAATTACTGGCTTGCGCTTGTATGTATCCATTTTGCATTATATTATCCACTTATTCATCGTTAATACGTGTTCCCTTGTCTTTCACCTATTAAAATGCTGGGACTTTATGCTAATTCAATATCAGTCTCATTTATAGTGGGTGAACCTATATTAAGAGAAGGTTAATTCCCCAGATACAATGATTCCTTTGGTTTGTATATAGTACTTTTCTACTGTCCCATCAAGAGGTTTTTACCATCCACCCACGTGCAATTTACATTCAATTGTGATAATGTTCTCCCCTATTTGCATTTCGTGGTATACGTAGTTCAATGCGGTACATTTAATTTTACCGATTTTTTCTTTAGGGAGTGCTGAGATAAGCCAAGTCAGGGGACTACCATAATTTTATGTCTTCTAATTTATGGGACAATTTTCTGGGCAATTTTCGATGTTATAATACAACGGACACTCTGGTGTTTTAATTTTAAATATCTAGACAATATCTTGAAAAGTTGAGATACATTCCAACCAACGTAGCTTTATTAGCCAGCAAGAGTGCTGCAAGCTAGATAGTTTTGAGTTTTAGATAGCTAGTGCAACTATTCAGTCGCACACTGTTCTATTAAACTTAGCTAGCTCATGCAGCTGCATGCTTGTTCCAGACACTTCGCGTGCTCTATAAAGATATTTTCCAATTATTTTTCCTTATTTTTTGCTGTCCGATAAATTAGAACATAAATTATACGGTATATGCTTTGTGGGTTGTAACACTCTCTACTGGAGAGCACTGTAATATGGAAGGACATAATTTTTATTAGAGCCAAAATTCTCAGCTTTTGTCCTAGTAAATGTCCCGGCAAACATCTGTGGGTGAGGTCGACCAATTCTCTAGGGTGTGGTCGTCACAGCCCACTGCATCCGCTCAAGTTTTTGCCCCAGCACTTGCCTCAGTACCAGAATAAACGCAGTGCATAAAGTGTATTGCGTGCATAAAGATTGCAACGAGTTAAAGCGCATAGGCAATGAAAGTGAATGCCTCGTGCCATAAACCAGAGCCTTGTGGAGGCTATTAAAGAGATACAAAGAACATAATTATAAGCTAGGCTAAGAAGATACAAAGAACCTAGCCTTGTGAGAAGAAGATACAAGCTATGTAAGGCTATAACTGTTTGTGGTTATTTTGTCCCAAGAGGAGAGTTGTAGTGAGGTACCCACTTCCCTGTGATTCTTGCCAAATTGCCATGCAGCAAAAATGTTCATCATGATAATTATATGTGTATAAAAGCTATAGTAGCTTTATGTTATTTATGTAGCTTTGGCACCTCTACCAAGGCATCAGCACCCACGGTGCTTTCATTGAGATTGGGTTTAAAGGAGGAGTAAAAAACAGCACTTGTGAAACAGGTTTATATAATAGGTGGTGCTATTAAATTAATTGTTATGGAGGAATAGTCCAGTGAGTTCACGATTGAAGTGTTTCCTGTCGGTTGGTGATGGATAATTCTTGGTGTTCCTTTCATAGTCCTTACTCAAGACCTGCTACACTAATCTATCCATTAGAGACTGGGTCGACCCCGCCCACAAGAAAAAGGCGTTGCCGGGACAAACACGGGAACAAAACATGGGAATGTTGATTCTAATACCCTTCCACACTATAACACTATCAGCTGTCGGTACCATGACTTCATTGAAGTGCTGCTTTTCGAATGCAGAATTAACGAAAGGAATTCTCATGAACTGACAAATACTCCTTAGAGCATGCATAACTTGTATGTACATTATGTTTCCCCATTGTTACCTGTTCCCTTATTTTTCTGGACCTTCATGCACAGCAGATCATTATAATTCAATATCAGTTGACTCGTATTAAAGGAAAAAAGGGCAGACTCGTCAAACTGTTACCCACGGTTGCTCATTAGCTGAGAAGATAAAGTTAACTCACAATTCACATTTACTGTTAGTGGCTTAACGTGCACAGAATTTTTATAGCCCGGGACACTTATATCAAAATTCATCAGTCAGTCTGTCTAAGAGCTTGGATATGACAAGTTGCTTTCTATATTAAGGGCCACAACAAGACATCAGATTCTCACAGGAACCCTATTTCCTACATTCAAAGGAAGTGGCAACAGCTGATAGTGTTAGTGCTTTCAGTATAGGGTACGTATTAGAATAACAACCCACAAAGATGGCTTATAGTCCCCTGACTGAGTGGGAGACCGTGAGAATCAGCCTTCTCAACAGTCTATAATAAACGATGTCAACATTGTCTGGCAAAGCCGCATTGAACTACACCATGAACTACACCACGAATCCCCAGACTGAGTGGGAGATCGTTAGAATCAGCTTTCTCAACAATCTAATAAACGATGTCAACATTGTGACTGGCAAAGCCGCATTGAACTACACCACGAAAATTCAAATGACTAATTTACCTTTCAGTATAGATTTTTGGTGGATGGTAGAAACCTACTATATTCTATTTTTATACTGTACCCTGCCTCTGATATAGATTATATACATAGGGTAGAATGAGTTGATGATGCCCTATAGCTCTTCTCTTCATTGGTCTTATTTAGTGTGTGAACCTAATTTGCCAAGTAAGGTTCCCCATTCCTTTCTGTATTAGGCTTGTAGTACTTTTCTACCGTCCATAATAGGTTTTTACCATCCACCCACAATCAATATTCAAAGGTTTCTGATGAGGCTCTACCCACATTGGAATTTTGTGGTGTAGTTCAATAGGGCACACTTAATTAATTTTTACCAGTCACAATGATGACTTTTACGGACACTGGTTGAGGTGCTGAGGCTGCGCACTTCTTCCCACATTGGAATTTTGTGGTGTATAGTTCATAAGGCACACTTAATTAATTTTTACCAGTCACAATGATGACTTTTACGGACACTGGTTGAGGTGCTGAGGCTGAGCACTCAGTCGGGGGACCATGCATGTCATATTTGAGGGTTATTATCTACTGAGAGCACGTACTACATGTAACCATAGATATAAGAAGGGAGAGGGATGGGAAACGGAGCACGTGCGCACAATCACTTCTGTGTAATGCCAAAAGTTGACCCGTGTTTCGCCTCTAGACACCCCGCCAACCCAGCGGGAAATGTTATTACTATCATTCACAGCTCCCCACTGGGACTCTTAGTACTGTGCAATCATATAGAAGTGTTGTGTATATCACCAAGAGCTTGAAAGCTTTCAAAGGCAGTTTTTTTAGCGTTGTATTATCGTTTCGGCTCTATCCTAGTGGCTTCGTGTACTTTCTACAAGGAGAGGCTGTGACTACAGCCCAAAATATTAATGATCAATTCCCTCTTTCAGTAAGCTGGTTTTGAAAAGCAGACTTTTGTGTATACCCATTTAGAAAGTTATATCAATGATTGAATGTCGGTAAATGTCTAATTCATTTGGTTCATTGTATCGGCACAGTAATTTATGACAGAACTTTGCTACATTTCTATAATTCTCTATCATGTCTGTGACTGTACTGGAATACTCAACGGTACAGACAGAGCTCCTCTCAAGAATTTGCCTGTCCAAGCTGCTTTTTACTGCTTGGAGGGGTCTCACTAACTATTGCTGCTACCTTGTTGTGACTGTTCCACTAGCCATTGCTAATACATGGAGCTCAGTAGCTAGTTTATAGCCTAGTACTAGCTAAAAGCATGGGCTGGAGGAAATAAAGAAGAAAACATTGACCAAAACGCGGATCGTCAATGCTATTTACGTAGCGTTTCCCATCCCTCTCCCTTCTTGTATCTATAATGTAACACTATCAGCTGTTGCAGTTTTGTGAGTGCATTTAAATTAATTGTGATTGCTTCCCCAAGCAAATCATTTGTTTGCAGTACGTTATGCCTGCTTAACTCTTGTGTAGTATTCGTAAGTTTCCACTACCATAATTCATATTCAAAGGTTTCCATTGTGGTAACTATTTTAGTTTGTTGTGGTATCTGATACACCCCTATAAACGCCTAAAAGAAATTTCTCTATTTCACCAATGTGGATATATTTAGGGTTACCTTATAGGGCCACTGGTTTAGGTGTTTACAGTGGATCCTCACAATATCCCACTCAGTCAAGGGATTGTACCATATCCATATCTTTGTGGTTTTTATGCAGCTCCCCACTAAAAATACAAACATTAGGTGTTTACAGTGGATCCTCACAATCTCCCACTCAGTCAAGGGATTATACCATGCATATCCATATCTTTGTGGTTTTTATGCAGTTCCCCACTAAAAAGTACAAACACTTAATATATTAGCTGTGGCATGAACCTTTTAAGTGATGGGTTATTCAGGGAGATTTGATATCATCCCTAATTTATGTACGTATGAAGTTAAGCAACACCCTGTAACTTGGCCGTATTATAGGTATATAGAATCAACTGATATCACAATTATTCAGTGTTTCTGCACATAAAGACAATACAGTAAACGGAAATTGTAAATGAGGTCAGTTTACGGAATGGTGTCATCTATCACCAGCTTCTGCATAGCTTTTCCGAGGCAAATTTTGGTCCTAGTAAGTATGGGGCCGCTCAAATAATGATACACTAAGTGGTCTCTGTCATAATATTGGCTATCGTAATAATGGCTAATGCTTTAATTGCGATAAGCCTGAGCGACGCCCTATATAGGAGCAATACTGCAGGAGATGTAGTGTTTGTTTGGTTGGATACTTTTTATTATGACGATTGGGAAGCTGCGTGCTCTGTATGTGCTAGCCCATTAACTAATTAAACCATAGATATAGCTGAGAGGGATTGGGAGCAGAAGTCAAAACCTCTACTTTTATACAGAGGGTGCGTACATAGCGTTTTCTTTTACACTCCTGAGATGCTTCTGTACCTATAATATATAATTATGTAGCTAAGACTGCCTAACTAAGTAGTGAGACTGGGTCACATAAAATTATGACTTTAAATATGGAAAATAACTGCTGCAAGTTCAGCAGCAGGATTGTTGTACTGACAGTAAGACAGAATCGTTTGTCTCCTAGCTAGCATTACTTTTTCACGTTGTAGTATAGGCCTCAAGTAAAACCGGGGTGCTGACAATTCTTCGATGAGGCTGAATCTATGATAGGTATTGTACAACTTTGGCAATATTATAATTATTTATTCTTTTAGTCTTCTTTGACAGATGATATACCACTAACTTTGCTCAGGCTTGCCCAACAGTTATAAGTTCTGTTAACAAATTTATGGTGAAGTGATGCACTGAACTTGTAGTGATTCATACTACATAATTATGCATGTCGATCTCCTCAGGTTTCCAATCACTTCACATTGTGTCTGATAATACTATATTCACACTTGGATATTGTGTACTTCACTTGCATTACCATGCATCTAGTACACGTACCCCAGTGTCCTGTTATACTTGTTTGCCAAGCCTGCATGGTGATGATAAACTAGATTCAGGATACTAAGTCTGTACTCATCGTGCTTAAACCTTGTGTACGTGGTGCTGATTCCACATGTAATTTGAAGCTATAGCTAGCTCTTTATTTTGTATAAGACGTTTGAATCAAGGTGTCGAATGACACTTTTAGTGCGGGGATGATACCGTATAGCGCGAAATTTTCGAGGGGCTTAATTTTCGTGGATTTCGTGGGTTAGCAATCCTACACGAAAATTAAGTCCACGAAAATCGTTCTTTACCTGCTATAACGTGCAAGATTTAAAGGCGTGGCTTCCGGTAAGCAGTCATTCCGCGAACATTGTGCAACGAAAATACTTTTAGAGGCCAATCCACGAAATATAAGTGCCTCGAAAATTTCGCGCTATACGGTATAACAATTATAAAGCACTAGCAGTTTAGATAGTCAAAGTGTTACAGTACCACTGCACATGATATATACTTCACTGTAAGTGTAGGTGTATGCACTAATATGCATCAGTTTTTATGACCTAATGCATGCTAAGCTTAACAAACATGTGGTTCCCCCAGGTATCCCCCCCAGAAACATTTGTTAGTTTAGACTCATGTCGTATGCACTGTGGTATATGAATCTCGACAAGCGCATCCTGGACAGGTAATGAATAATGCTGATCGTGGTTAACGCACACTATAAAAGCTAGCACATATGCAGTACTCATGCAACAATAATCTACATTGAAATCATCCATTCTACCAGCAATACCATGATGCCTTTAGGTCTACTTTCGTTAATCTTCCTGGTTGCAGTATTATCTTTGAGTTTGGCACAAGATTGTGATAACATCATAGTCAACAGAAGCGCCAGCCCGAGAGGAGGTATTATTAAGAAGTTCCAAGATCATGAAACGGTTGGATTGACACAAGAATGCCTCAAAAATAGAGTCCGTGTGGAAAAGAAGTGAGTTTACTTGTTTCGTTACATACATGCATGTGCATATCACCATGCACTGACTGTATAGTAGTGCGCCACATTGTATGAACTTCTGAGCATGCATGCACAGAATAGACATGAGTATATTTCTTCCTTCTGTAGCTCTGTACGCTGCTTTAAATGGAGAGTAAGGACCAGTAAGCAAGTGCAACTTAATGAACGACATGTCTCAAGTCAGAAACTTGTTACGGAAATCCCCGGTGATTCTGTGACATTTCGTTCACCTGGATTTTACAATCATAACACAAAGCATTACTCAAACAGCATGTTTTGTCTGTACAACATATCTGTGGACAAATGCAACCACATTACTGTTGCCTCGAGTAGTGGACACACATTGTTTAATGACTCTAGAGACTATCTTCAACTGTACTTGGGTCACAAGTCCTCCCCCCTGTTTGGAGAGAGTGTGAGTACGTTTGGAGATGATGTTCCCACTGGGTCCTTGTATGCAGTGCTATGGAGTGACGCTGTATCTCGCACAAGCAGGGGAACATTCGAACTAACTGCCACTTGCCATTCTTGGAATAATGAAGAAGAGGGATCAGGATCACTTATCTTAAACACTTCTACCGATTTTTAGACTGGTACTTTTTTGTCCTGCATCTCATCATCATTATTTCAGTTGTAGGTGCACACCAACGTATTATATTTCAGCTTCATTTCAATATTTTAATTTGCAGAGAATGCATGAGCAAATGTAAACACAGGAATTAATGTGCTCACACTTATCGGTGGTGGTTGGACTAGCCACCTCTAGACAAAAATAAGCGCCACTAGACAAACCTCTTAGTCTGAGTTTACCACATAATAGGCGATAAAAAGATAAGATAAATGTGTGTGTTGAATGAGATTGAGGATTGAAAATAGCCACAACTTCGAAAATGTATGCACATCACTTAGCAGGAATGTGTTAGGTATAGCTGTTGCATGAGAGTGGCTTGTGATAGCAGCTCTATCTGACAGTGAGTGCATGGGGTATAATAATTATATATAATAGTCCTGCATACGCGGCATTTCTGTATTTTACATAGCTACTGGGTAGAATTTTGTTCCTGGAGCTGTATAATAATTATGACCTTTTTGTCCGTATATAACAGCCATCTCTCATATAATTATACATGTCATTCAGGTGCAGTGACTACTCATACATCAAGTGTAAGAAGATGGACTTACTGTCTGATATCTGCACTGCCGCAACCACCTCAGTCATCCTCAATGAGCTCATGTATGTTTACATGTACTATATTCGAGTTTGAGCAGCTAAGCCTTTACATGTAGGTCTCTGTTACACTGAGAAGCTTTTGAAGGTGTGATGTATATCCAATACCATAACTAGTCAAAGTACAATATCTATATATGAGCCTTTATAATAATTTGATTAACGAAAGCATGCACCGCGGGTGCTGATGCCTCGGTGGATGTGTAAAAACTATGAGCTACTATAGCTATTACACACAGCATTAATGATGGATTAATTTTACTGCATGCAAGTAATCTGTAATCGCAGGGAAACTGTGATGCTAAAAATGATGCCAAAAGTACGAAGTCTATAATTAATGGCTGCTGCATCAACAGAGCCCTGCAGCTCTCTTCTCACTCTTGCCAGCTACCAATAGCTAGCGTTCCAGTGCAGAGCTAACTACTAAATAGAGTAGCAACACTCCATGGACAAGCTTTACTGCCCACTCTTCTAAAAAGGCATTCCAAGCAAAACTAGGCATACCTCGAGAACCAAGCATTATTTTGCAAATCCACAAATTAAAATCCATGACTAGAAGTCTAAAGTCTTACTTGCACTTCATTGATCCCTTGAGCAGCTGTAGCAGTCTACACAGACAGACACAAACACAACACACACACGCACACATAGACAAACACACAAACACGCTATCACTTGCGCATGCGCACCGAGGCATAATAATAGTACGCATTGTTCCTATCAATACGTCCCCGGTCTGTTTTAATTGTTGTTGTAGTGATCATAACATCTTCTCCCTTGCATTTATAGTGTAGTGGTTTTGAGTAGTAGTATTGGTACTGGTATGTTGCTATGAGTCGTGGGTGTAGTAGGCTTACTTGAGGGATGTTGGGTGCACTATGACAACACAATTTCAACCAATTGTGTGGGTGGTGGTTCACCACTGTCTGATGAATCGCAGATTAATAAAATGATGTGGTGTATTGATTGCTGCTGAATGTTTGTGTTTGTATCGTCATGTGTAATAGAGTTTTTATGTGCATATGTAACGAATTCCTAGGGCGTGTTTTTTACAACCATGTTTCAATATTGTGTGATGTAATGACCTACCGATTGATTTTACTCTACTTGATTGGGGGAAGTGACTGCAAGTGCCAAAAGTTTAAGTATTGTAAGGGATTTCCCATGTTGTTGTTTGTACACCTGCCAATAGCATGCTTTTAGGGGAACCCCATAACCAATAAATTATTAATTACCCTGTTTGGTGTATGTACACTGTACCTAAAATCCCCTGTGACTCAAATATGGCAATATCTCCAAATAAGCATGATTGCATGCCCAAGTCACCATCCCACATGTGGTGAGGAATCCTAATAAGGGTTGTGGTTTTAGGGTCTCTTATGGTTAGGGTATTGTGTTTCGCCCCCCCGCAATATTTTTGAAGTATGAATATCATTATCGCTATGTATATAGCATTAGACAAGTTGTACTGGAGTTTTCTTGCGTCAATTTTTAGCATGGATAAACCCGGGAATCTTCAACTGAGGGCTCTATCCAATTAAAGAAAGGTAGGGGTGGGGCCAGACGAAGATAAATAAAAAAAAAAGTCAATCTGGTTGAAGCTAGCTTCCTGTTTATCGGAAGATCAAGCGTATTTTTAGATACTTACCGTCTACTCTTAGCTTTTACTCGCCCGTATGAAGTTTTACAACGAATATCTCTTCGTTTGGCCCTCTGAAAGGTACTTAGCTACATATAGATACCAATAAAGCTTGCTGAAAGTACTTACTGCTCTTATATAAATTGACGCAAAAAATAGTCTATATACTTGGGGTTTTGATGCCCACTTTTCTCATTCATGCATCTTCACAAAACAATAGCAATAGAGTACATTAATAATCATACAATAATATAAGTACAGCAGACTTCTTTAATTTGAACCTGCAAAAGCGAAAAAGCTGGCAGAATTAAACTCATGAATATTCATGAGTGATCACAATTACCTTAACTGAGGGTTATTCTTCTCTATAAATATATTCATTATTATTCATTGCAGTGAGTGTGCGGCTGATGGATGTGTAATGGTTTCTACCTCAGCTATCAAAGCAATTGCCTCTATTGGTATAAGGTTGGCTCTCTCGACTGAGCTGTGTGTGCGTAGGTTGTTGCAACTTCTCGACTTTGACAGAGGTCATGTGGTCTCTGAAACACTAGTAGCACTGTCTAGTAAGTACTTCCTTGCCTTAATAGTAGCAGAGCCTCCAAGTAAATAATACGTTGTGATTTTCAGTATAAACGATGTAAAAGGTGTACAAAAGCATGGAAATGATATGAAATGCTGTTTAGTGGCTTTATATAGTCTCGCTTGCCCCGCCCCTTCAGTAAAAGGGCGTGGCAAGTTAGACTTAGCATGTGTTGTTTCAGTATCAGACTCACCACCAGCATAAGGCATAGGGCATAGATCAGAGTTACTACAGCTGTAGGGATGCTACTAGACGCTTTACTGTCAATTTCACAAAACACCAGTTATTCTGTAAGCTGATGAAAGGTCATAAGTACAGTGCAGTACATGTCTCTATCCGTATGGCAATAATTCCGTATAACCGTATTAGAAGAGATAAATACGGAAAAAACCAGAGGCTCTGGAATAGGACCCTTTCTTGTAAATCAGTTCCAATAATTATGTACATGTAATCAATTGGGAAGCATTCATTCGAACTTTGCTTTATTTATTTATTCCTACATAGAGATTGCACTCTCGTGTAACACCGTGGTTGCTATGATTCTACCCTACCTCCCATCATCAGTGTTGAATGTGAGTGAGCCTGAGGGCAAAGCTGCTCTTATCTGGATGCTGGGGGAGTACGGTAAGGTGAGCGATGGGATACTTATATGTATATTTATGTTGCAAGCACCGCGGTGCTTAATGCTTCTCGGCATGTTTTACTTTGCTCCAAACTAGTACAATGCTATGGAAGAGGAGCTTAAGGTTACGGTAAACAGTTTGCTCATGAATATTCATGATTTCTTATAATGATTTTTGTGAAACTATAAATGCCATAAGAGAAGTTTAAAGCACATACATTAAATATATCGGTGTATCAATCTGTATGACAAGTATCAATCTTCAAAACATCTTCCAGTGGAAGCTCTGAGCGATCATCAAGTTACTAGAAACAACACAAAACTAGTAGCCATTTTAAACTTCCAAAAACACTTCTAGCTCTGTGTTCTTGGTCTTATATGATGCTTCTTACCATTCTGGAGGGGGTCGAAGCGTTTTTTTCTTTCCAGGCCAACAAACTCTCACAAAATAATAATAATTATGTAGACTGACTCCACTTAAAATGGCGGCCAGAGCCAAGGAAAACAGCCTCTTGTGAGCTTTCAGTAGCCTTTTTTCGAAATATCTCTTCGACCCGCCCTGCATATAGTGAAGCTACAAACACTCTCTCAACTATTTTGACTTGGTCTCAACTACTTTTTGAATTGAAATAGACATGTTTGTGGTAAAATTAACCACAAAATTGATGGTAAACCACATTTCATACACACTCTTTTTACCTTAATTTTGAAGAACATAGCAACAAAGGTCCCATAAATATCTCTACTTTGAAAAGGTGTCAAACATTAAGCATTAAAAATGCTAGTACATGATTTCAGCTCACAACAAAGGTACCAAAAAAGTACATTGATTAAACTTTACACTTTAAACTTTTTGAACTCTCTACCTCAAACGTATACCGGGGACCCACATGTGAGACCTTGGTTGAACCAAGGACCCACACTTTATCTTGTTGCGCAAACGAAGGACCCACGTGTGAGACCTTGGTTGAACCAAGGACCCACATTTTACTTTGCTGCGCCAACAAAAGACCCACGTGTGAGACCTTGGTTGAACCAAGGACCCACATTTTACTTTGCTGCGCCAACAAAGGACCCACGTGTGAGACCTTGGTTGAACCAAGGACCCACACTTTACTTTGCTGCGCCAACAAAGGACCCACGTGTGAGACCTTGGTTGAACCAAGGACCCACACTTTACTTTGCTGCGCCAACAAAGGACCCACGTGTGAGACCTTGGTTGAACCAAGGACCCACACTTTACTTTGCTGCGCCAACAAAGGACCCACATGTGAGACCTTGGTTGAACCAAGGACCCACACTTTACTTTGCTGCGCCAACAAAGGACCCACGTGTGAGACCTTGGTTGAACCAAGGACCCACATTTTACTTTGTTGCGCCAACGAAGGACCCACGTGTGAGACCTTGGTTGAAAAAAGGCCGGAAACTGAAGATCCATAGTCATTATACACAGGAAATTAATCATGTAAGTATATCACAATCCAACATTGCAATGGACATAGCTGACATTCACGGATGCGATGAGATTGTCACGGTCGATGGTTCAAAATCTCAAGACTCGATACGAAAAATACCTCTGAACTACATTGTGTAACAGTTATTTAGTGTTGTACTTGCTTCTGTTAACTTATTAACTTTGCATGCATGCGTGTACTCTAGCATAATTATGTTAATTGTCAACCAAGGACCCACACGTGGGCCCTTGGTCTTCACCAGCACCGTTTATTAACATACCAAGGACCCACGTGTGGGTCCTTGGTCTTCACTCGCACAGTTCATTGTCAACCAAGGACCCACACGTGGGTCCTTGGTCTTCACCAGCACGGTTTATTAACATACCAAGGACCCACGTGTGGGTCCTTGGTCTTCACTCGCACAGTTCATCAGCACCGTTTATTAACATACCAAGGACCCACGTGTGGGCCATGATAAATCTAGGGACCCATGTATTGATAACTTTTTCAAATCAGTACAACCACAGATTGTTGATGTAATTATGAAGAAAAAAGTGGCCTATAATTTGAATAGTATTGAGCACCAAGGTATAACTGGGGTCCCAGGAAATGACACTATTGAACTCAACAACACTCACAAATCCACTACAATGTGAACAAGCAGTTTCAAAAAAGTGCTGATTGTTCATACCCCCGAAATGTGAATAACTAAAAAACACACTGTGAAACAAAGGACCCCCAAAAGAGACACTTTATTGAACTTTAAGCAGCCTATAGTTATTGTTTGAGGGGTTTCTATGGGCTATCTTGAGACCAAGTCAAAATAGTTGAGAGAGTGTTTACAGTAGACTGTACCTAAGCTTTATAGTAAAAATGTCTATTCGAGCCATGAAATGACTACTGCGTTTCAGCTGGACTTCCAGCTCATTCTAGCTGGAAAAGATCACTAGATCTAGCTCATGAATAATTAATGAGCAAACGGTTGACCGTAACCTTAATGAAACAAAAGAGCGACGGCTAGAGATGATAGAAGCGTTTTTTGATAGTGTTATTTACACTTAGTTTTACTGTTGACTGTGCATTTCTTTGCATGTTAATCGCATCACTTTTCCCACAATTATTGCACGCGTTTCTTTGGATGGTCATTACGTCTACAGTCATTATAAAACAAGCTGTGTAGCTGATACTGTACGAGATCGACTACAAGGCATCTTACTATTTGTGCATCAAGTTAGTTTCTGCATATAGCTCTGTCTATATAGCCATCATTCTAATTTTGGTGATTCAATGATTTACTCTACAACAATTCCTTGTGAAGCTGCATGGTTACTGTTGGTAGAATACCATCTGAGAGGATGCATGGGTCTACATTGTAGAGGTATGGAATTTTCAGTGTGAGTGTTTAAAATCCTGTATACCGGGTTTCGAATGCGAATTGCCAGTTTTCAGTTTGCCAGTTAACATAGATTGCAAACGCGAAAGACTCACCAAGGAGAGCGCATTAATTTCAAAACGCAATCAGGCTTGTACAGTGTCATTCGCAATTGATTATTGATTTTTGAAACCCGTTAGTAACACTGCATGACTATTTTTTTGCTTTAATTTTGTGTTTGGTGTGATAATAATATAGTATGTGATAATTTATTTCACAGAAAATGTTACGGTATTAATTATCCCTGCAGGATTTGCACAACGCTTTGTATACGCTGGAAGAGGTAATCAATCACATCTCCCATGAGCCGTCTATTGTCAGGTGTCAGCTCATTACTTCAGTCACCAAGCTGTTTTTCAAGAGAGCTCCAGAGTGTCAGGAAATGCTGGGGAAACTTCTAGAACATTGTATCTGTACGTAGGTGCTGTCTGCATGCTCATCAGTGTTACGTCTTAAGAAAATTTTCCACTTGCTTGCTTGCTATGCTGTAGCTGACTATACTCTGATCTATATTAGTTTTTGAGACCATTACATCTGCTGCTGGAAAGCCTGGCATTTAAATAGGTTTCAGGGTCTGTCGCTCTGACTTTCCAATCCATTCTCTGATTTATGCAGATACTGATCTTGATGCAAATGTGAGAGACCGAGCTTTACTGTATTATCGGATGCTTCAGTTGGATGTTTGTCATGCAGAGAGAGTTGTCAATTGTGGAGGCATTGTTTCCATAAGTTCTACTTTGCGTCAACATAGCAATGTGAGTTTTAAAATTAAAATCGTTTGCATGAATGAGATTTAATTGATTTTGTCTTATGTAGCCATTGCTGTGTGAGTTCAACACGCTAGCAGTGACTAATGGAGTGGCCTCAGCTACATTCATTTCTCAAGAGTGTCCCTACTCAAAATCTTGTGGACCTTCATCAAAAGAGAATGGTACATACATATCCTTGTTCTCTGAATGCTTGTAATAAATTTACATTTTGGCAGCTCTGCATTGGGCCTCCGGGACTATTACTGGAAACAATGAGAAATTGTCATTTCCCGAAAATAGTCTTAAAAACTCCTTGAATGTGATGGAAAATGTCAAATTCAGTGACAATGCTGAAAGCCACACTATTTGTATTCTGGCTTTAGACCCTCTAGCTGAGATGTCTGCAGGAAATTTTGAGGCAATGTGGTTGGAAATTTCACCAATGTGAGTGCCTGTATGTACTTTAACCTGGTGTGAATCGTTTTTGAAAAAACATCCCCATCTATACCCACATATGCAGAAGAGAGTTTAATGTTGAACTTTCCATTGTGCCCACTTCTAAAGAGTTGACAAAGCTTCTACAGACACAGTGTATCAAAACGATGGCCTCAAGCTTGAGGAACAGTCCTGTCATCATAGAGTACTTCTATGCTCAAAATGTACTTGCTAAAAGTTAACTCTTTGTCAAATCATAAGTAGGGTCTTACTAACAGTCTATTTAGCGTAAGCTGTCAGTTTCATTTGTATGCACACTAACCTGTTGATAAGGAACTTGTACTAACCCACTCCAGGTATCAACCAAGCATTTCTTTTTGGTTGAAATCTGTATTGCTGTGGAAACTTCAGTTTTGTCGTTCACTTTGAAGTGTCAAAACAACAAGGAAGCTACATCATTTGTGAAACTCTTCTTCCAGACTTTGGTAAGTCAAGTATAATACATATCCTTAATTTTAACTTCCTTGAAAGTGTGCACAAACACTGTTGTATAAAGTTAAAAAGCTGACAATGTTTGCATACAGGGATCATTCAGAAATCAATTGCCTAAGATTCGGTGGAGAAGGTGTGAAGACCTGCCCACCTGTGTGAAAAACATTAAGGGGGTTTTCTTTAAAGAAAACCTTTATCTTGGTGGGGGTTACACAGGAAGTTCAAAAGCTGATGCAGTCGTTTACATGTATAGCCCAAAGCTTGACATGTGGAAACTTTTACCACCTAGTCCACTCAAGTGGTTTTCTATAGTGGACCTAAACTCTCACATAGTTCTGGTAGGAGGTAAAGAAACTCTTACTCAGTCACTCTCATTGGAGTTTACTAATAAAGTGGCCTCGTGGGATCAGGAAATTTCACAATGGAAGTTTTCACTTCCGCCAATGCTTAACAGGCGTGTGTCGCCAATCGCTATATCATATGACAGAAATCTAATTGTGGCAGGAGGTAACAAGGGTGTGCTAGATTTTAATATCGAAATCTTAAATGCAGAAAACCAACAATGGCAGAATGTATCACAATTACCTTTAAGCTGTACTTCATTGAACACTGTCTGGAATGAACATTGGTATTTTTATAGAGAGTGTGATCACACAGTGATTCGAATAAGTCTGAGTAGTCTAACCGCTTGTGCTAAAGAACAAGAACAGAAGACATTGGAATATGGGACAGATTCAGGCTACAACTTAATGTCCTACTCTCTAGGCAGTCGAAATAGCGAGCCTATTAAAAATGCATCAACTACGATTACAGAATGGGAAATCTACAGTCATCTATCATTTACCCCAATACAAATCTGTACCATTCAAAATTATTTGGTTGCGATCAGTAATGAGTGCAGCCCAAAGAAAGAACTTTCAGCATTTGCATACGTACCAGAAAGCAACAGCTGGACGAATGTAGGTAGAATGCCTGAAGAATGTTCGACATCGTCTTTCGTATTGACTAACTCTGGAGACCTGTTCCTTGTTGGTGGAGATTCAAATTCTTCCACTGGTAGTCAATACAGTAACAAACTGTTAATGGTAACGATTGTTGCGGAAAATATATAAGTCACTGCGTTTGAAATTCACTTAAGTCTTGTGCGTCATCTTTCAGGTTACCTTTGTATATTTGTGCGCAATAATATTATAGCAACTTACTTTCTTATTAAGTTAACTATTATTGAAAATTGTCTTTAATATTAAGTTTTACTGTGTGTACAATTGTATAGAGGTGTCAATACAATTGTTATGCATTGAGGCGTAGCTGCATGAGGGATACGGTAAAGCTGATTGTGTGTGTGTGTGTCTGTTCCAGCCGTAACTGCTCAACGGTTGCAATGTGACGAAAACTAACAGCTTCTATAGGCTTTCTCTTGGATTTGATTTGTGGATTTGCAAACTAAGCTTCTTTTTGACTCACAGTGAAGGCTGTTGCAGAATCAGCATCATCTGTTCGCACAAACTTTCTATTCAACGTACGAGTTAGCTTTGCACTAAAGCGCTAGCTGTTTGTGAACTACAATAGTCAGGAAAGAGCTGCAAAGCTGCGTGCATGTACACTCAGCAGCCCTTGTGAACTCTGACCTCATTGCAGATTCACCCCTTTTTAATTTTTCATTGACTAAAATACTTATTAAAACTTCTACATTTATTGTTGATCTACATGCCTCTATCCTTTCATCGAGCCACCAAGACTTTGTTTCCGTTAAGCTCAGCTCCTCTTCTGATGACTTCGAAGGTTCATTGTCAACAATTGCATAATAATTACATATACAAATTACGTTTTGTATAGCACTCTTGGGCGCGAAAGCAAAACATGGCGATAAACACAGCGCAGCTTGCACCACTCGTTCTACAGTAGTAATTCTTTTAAGTATAATAAATTATTATGGCTAATAAAATAGCAAGTAAACCCAAAGTACCCTAGGCCTGCACTGCATATAGCATTGCGTAATTCACATTCATCAGCTTCCTTCCTTGTCAGTGTTTGCATAGTAAGTGTTACTGCATAGTAAGTGTTACTTCAGAATATTGATAACCAGGGAATTTTAATGTCTAATCAGACGGAAGGAAATAATTAATGAGTCATCATTAATAGGTTTTTTTTGACAGTTTATGCTAATTAATGTCACCAGTGACACACTCAGTTTGATGCAAGCATGTAGATCTAGTGGGTGAAAGCAAACTTTTTAGTACAATTTCTGCGCGGAAATTTTCCTGGAATTCATTGAGGTAATCAGTTGTAGGGAAAGATGTTGTGTGGGTACACAATCATATGATTGCATGTAAGCTATTTTATACAGCATATAGGCTTGCATTTGAGTATATAAACAGAACGTTCAGCTAAAGAATTCCAAAATAACTCAGCAAATCAATTATCCGAAATACAAGAAATACAAGAAATACAAGATGTGTTATCTGATTTACCTGCTTGTGCTTTCCTCTATATACTGCATACTGGGATCACCTATTGCACAAGACTGCAATCGCGTCATTGTCAATGAAAGAGGCAGGCGGTCACTTGTCGGCGGTTATAGAGATCACATTTCAGTAGGATTGGGGAGGGAGTGCTTCGAGAGTATCAGTGATTTGCGTGTGGATGAAAAGTAAGTTTTGATTTACTGTATAATAATTATGCGTAGTGAATAATTGTGTGAGTAACACTATACAGTTCAATGTAATAATGATTACATGATTTGATTGTTTTTTCTCCGTTTTGCAGTTCTGTGAGATGTTTCAAATGGAGACTGAGAACTAGCGGAAATGTTCAACTCAACGAACGAGGAGAAGTACACACAAAAAATCTCACTGTTTCTACTTGTAACTCGGTTACGTTACGTTCTCCTGGATTTTACAACAGTAACAAGAAGCATTACTCAAACAACATGTTTTGTGTATACAATATTAGCATGCAGGACTGCAACCATATCACTGTTAGATCTACGTCTGATGAACACAGCTTGTTTGACGACGGGAGAGATTATCTGTATTTCGACTTTGGTCAGGTCACCACCACAGTGACTGGTGACAGTATCAGTTCTTTCAGTGAGAGTGTCCCCACCTCTTCATTCTATGCAGTTCTGTGGAGTGATGCTGAGAAATTCACAAGTGCAGGAAAGTTTGAGTTTGAGGCTATGTGCAATGACCCTGTTGCAGATACAGAGAATGGTTCAGGGTACCAACACATTTGAACATTAATTTTGACTCTTTTATACTGTTACATAGTAGTCTAATCAATTCAGTCAACAAATTAATGTTTTATTGCCTCACCTGATAAGATATTGTTGAATCCATGCTTTACATTACTTGAATATTCTGCATGCATAGACTTAGGAAGTAACACATGTACTTTTTTTAATGAAGCAACCATGCATGATGTCGATGCAAATATTTAATGGCCTTCATACGCAATAGGGCAATACAATTATTGATTGTTTTTTTTAATTTAGCTGGCACATGCATGCCCATAATTTTGGTCAAGATTGTATACATGCACAATACCTAATATAATACATAATAATTATACACATAATACATAAGTATTTCACTAACAGAACTTGATTTGGTTACTAATTTCTTCATGTGAAATGTACTTAAGTTTATGTTTGGCTGGATGCTCTCTGCTTGGAGTATAGACTAACTCCTTAAATCTTAGTAGCAGCTCCAAGGTGTGAAAATTTCAACTTGTCACATAGAATCTAGATCTAATTGACATTGTCCTATTGGGGGTGCTGTACACAATTTGGGCTGAGAACGAGGCTAAATAGGGTAGCGGCATGCGTTTGTGTGCATGTTGCATTGCAGTCCTTGACAATCATTATAATTCATGCACTAGCTATTGCTGTGTGTGCACTTTGAGGTTCATATGACTCACATCAGGACATAATTATACTGCTTGAGTGAATTTGCATGCTCATGCACTAGCTCGTACGTATTGTTTTTAGAGATTACACTGATCTATAGGTGCCATAATTTATAGATCTAGGTGTTGATCACTACACATTTTCCCGATACTATTATTGGTAATGGAGACCACTCCCTTTTAGGAGGCTGAAAAATCTCTGCTACCATATATACATAAATTGACTCACTGCATGCTTAGAAACTATGTACATGGCCTGGAATCGAGGTTCAACCTCCTGTACGGTAAGGTGAGCAATGGGATACTTACATGTACCGTATAGAGGGTAATTTTCGTGGAGCAAATTATTCGTGATTTTCGTAGTTGAAGGTCTGACCACGAATATTTTACCTACAAATGAAGCAACCTTGCATATTTACCTGCAGTACTTTCATATCAAGTTCTACTTTGCGTCAACAAAGCAATGTGAGTTTTAAAAGTAAATCGTTCGCATGAATGTGATTTCGTCTTATGTATATAGCCATTTCCGTGTGAGTTAACACGCTAGCAGTGGCCTCAGCTACATTTATCTCTCAAGAGTGTCCCTACTCAAAATCTTGTGGACCTTCATCAATGGTACGTACATACCCTATGAATGTTATTATTATGATCTTGATGTACATTGTTTGTTCTCTGAATGCTTAATTGTAATAAATTTACATTTTGGCAGCTCTGCATTCTGGGACTATTACTGGAAACAACAAGAAGTTGTCATTTCCCGAAAATACTCCTTAAATGTGATGGAAAATGTCAAATTCAGTGACAATGCTGAAAGCCACACTATTTGTATTCTGGCTTTAGACCCTCTAGCTGAGATGTCTGCAGGAAATTTGAGGCAATGTGGTTGGAAATTTCACCGATGTGAGTGCCTGTGTGTACTTTTAACCTCTCCCTGTCTACCCACATATGCAGAAGAGAGTTAAACTTTCCATTGTGCCCACTTCGATTCTAAAGAGTTGACAAAGCTTCTGCAGACACAGTGTATCAAAATGATGGCCTCCAGCTCGAGGAACAGTCCTGTCATCAATGAGTACTTCTATGCTTAAAATGTACTTGCTAAAAGTTAGTCAAATCATAAGTAGAATCTTACAAACGGTCTATTTAGCGTAAGCTGTCAGTTTCATTTGTATGACACTAACCTGTTGATAAGGATTTTGTACTAACTCACTCCAGGTATCAACCAAGCATTTCTTTTTGGTTGAAATCTGTATTGCTGTGGAAACTTCAGTTTTGTCGTTCACTTTGAAGTGTCAAAACAACAAGGAAGCTACATCATTTGTGAAACTCTTCTTCCAGACTTTGGTAAGTCAAGTATAATACATATCCTTAATTTTAACTTCCGAAAGTGTGCACAAACACTGTTGTATAAAGTTAAAAAGCTGACAATGTTTGCATACAGGGATCATTCAGAAATCAATTGCCTAAGATTCGGTGGAGAAGGTGCGAAGACCTGCCCACCTGTGTGAAAAACATTAAGGGGGTTTTCTTTTTCTTTAAAGAAAACCTTTATCTTGGTGGGGGTTACACAGGAAGTTCAAAAGCTGATGCAGTCGTTTACATGTATAGCCCAAAGCTTGACATGTGGAAACTTTTACCACCAGTCCACTCAAGTGGTTTTCTATAGTGGACCTAAACTCTCACATAGTTCTGGTAGGAGGTAAAGAGACTCTTACTCAGTCACTCTCGTTGGAGTTTACTAATAAAGTGGCCTCGTGGGATCAGGAAATTTCACAATGGAAGTTTTCACTTCCGCCAATGCTTAACAGGCATGTGTCGCCAATTGTTATATCATATGACAGAAATCTAATTGTGGCAGGAGGTAACAAGGGTGTGCTAGATTTTAATATCGAAGTCTTAAATGCAAAAAACCAACAATGGCAGAATGTATCACAATTACCTTTAAGCTGTACTTCATTGAACACTGTCTGGAATGAACATTGGTATTTTTATAGAGAGTGTGATCACACAGTGATTCGAATAAGTCTGAGTAGTCTAACCGCTTGTGCTAAAGAACAAGAACAGAAAACATTGGAATAGAATATGGGACAGATTCAGGCTACAACTTAATGTTCTACTCTCTAGGCAGTCATAATAGCGAGCCTATTAAAAATGCATTAACTACGATTACAGAATGGGAAATCTACAGTCATCTATCATTTACCCCAGTATAAATCTGTACCATTCAAAATTATTTGGTTGCGATCAGTAATGAGTGCAGCCCAAAGAAAGAAATTTCAGTATTTGCATACGTACCAGAAAGCAACAGCTGGACGAATGTAGGTAGAATGCCTGAAGAATGTTCAACATCGTCTTTCGTATTGACTAACTCTGGAGACCTGTTCCTTGTTGGTGGAGATTCAAATTCTTCCACTGGTAGTCAATACAGTAACAAACTGTTAATGGTAACAATTGTTGCGGAAAATAAGTCACTGCGTTTGAAATTCACTTAAGTCTTATGCGTCATCTTTCAGGTTACCTTTGTATATTTGTGCGCAATAATATTATAGCAACTTACTTTCTTATTAAGTTACTTTCTTATTAAGTTAACTATTATTGAAAATTGTCTAGTTTTACTATGTGTACAATTGTATAGAGGTGTCAATACAATTGTTATGCATTGAGGCGTAGCTGCATGAGGGATACGGTAAAGCTGATTGTGTGTGTGTGTGTCTGTTCCAGCTGTAACTGCTCAACGGTTGCAATGCGATGAAAACTAACAACTTCTATAGGATTTCTCTTGGATTTGATTTGTGGATTTGCAAACTAAGCTTCTTTTTGACTCACAGTGAAGGTTGTTGCAGAATCAGCATCATCTGTTCACACAAACTTTCTATTTAACGTATGAGTTAGCTTTGCACTAAAGCGCTAGCTGTTTGTGAAACAATAGTCAGGAAAGAGCTGCAAAGCTGCGTGCATGTACACTCAGCAGCCCTTGTGAACTCTGACCTCATTGCAGATTCACCCCTTTTTAATTTTTCATTGCCTAAAATACTTATTAAAACTTCTACATTGTTGATCTACACGCCTCTATCCTTTCATCAAGCCACCAAGACTTTGTTTCCGTTAAGCTCAGCTCCTCTTCTGATGACTTCGAAGGTTCATTGTCAACAATTGCATAATAATTACATATACAAAGCAAACTAATTACGTTTTGTATAGCACTCTTGGGCACGAAAGCAAAACATGGCGATAAGCACAGCGCAGCTTGCACCACTCGTTCTACAGTAGTAATTCTTTTAAGTATAATATTATGGCTAATAAAATAGCAAGTAAACCCGAAGTACCCTAGGCCTGCACTGCATATAGCATTGCGTAATTCACATTCATCAGCTTCCTTCCTTGTCAGTGTTTGCATAGTAAGTGTTACTGCATAGTAAGTGTTACTTCAGAATATTGATAACCAGGGAATTTTAATGTCTAATCAGACGGAAGGAAATAATTAATGAGTCATCATTAACAGGTTTTTTTGCAGTGTTTTGACAGTTTATGTTAATTAATGTCACCAGTGACACACTCCAAGCATGTAGATCTAGTGGGTGAAAGCAAACTTTTTAGTTCAATTTCTGCGCGGAAATTTTCCTGGAATTCATTGAGGTAATCAGTATTTTGACAGTTTATGTTAATTAATGTCACCAGTGACACACTCCAAGCATGTAGATCTAGTGGGTGAAAGCAAACTTTTTAGTTCAATTTCTGCGCGGAAATTTTCCTGGAATTCATTGAGGTAATCAGTTATAGGGAAAGATGTTGTGTGGGTACACGATCATATGATTGCATGTAAGCTATTTTATACAGCATTTAGGCTTGCATTTGAGTATATAAACAGAACGTTCAGCTAAAGAATTCCAAAATAACTCAGCAAATCAATTATCCGAAATACAAGAAATACAAGAAATACAAGATGTGTTATCTGATTTACCTGCTTGTGCTTTCCTCTATATACTGCATACTGGGATCACCAATTGCACAAGACTGCAATCGCGTCATTGTCAATGAAAGAGGCAGGCGGTCACTTGTCGGCGGTTATAGAGATCACATTTCAGTAGGATTGGGGAGGGAGTGCTTCAAGAGTATCAGTGATTTGCGTGTGGATGAAAAGTAAGTTTTGATTTACTGTATAATAATTATACGTAGTGAATAATTGTGTGAGTAACACTATACAGTTCAATGTAATAATGATTACATGATTTGATTGTTTTTTCTCCGTTTTGCAGTTCTGTGAGATGTTTCAAATGGAGACTGAGAACTAGCGGAAATGTTCAACTCAACGAACGAGGAGAAGTACACACAAAAAATCTCACTGTTTCTACTTGTAACTCGGTTACATTCCGTTCTCCTGGATTTTACAACAGTAACAAGAAGCATTACTCAAACAACATGTTTTGTGTATACAATATTAGCATGCAGGACTGCAACCATATCACTGTTAGATCTACGTCTGATGAACACAGCTTGTTTGACGACGGGAGAGATTATCTGTATTTCGACTTTGGTCAGGTGACCACCACAGTGACTGGTGACAGTATCGGTTCTTTCAGCGAGAGTGTCCCCACCTCTTCATTCTATGCAGTTCTGTGGAGTGATGCTGAGAAATTCACAAGTGCAGGAAAGTTTGAGTTTGAGGCTATGTGCAATGACCCTGTTGCAGATACAGAGAATAAATCGAGTGGTTCAGGGTACCAACACATTTGAACATTTGACTCTCTTACTTTCAAGATTTTCTTTACTGTTACATCTAGTAATCAATTCAGTCAACAAATTAATGTTTTATTGCCTCACCTGATAAGATAATTATTGTTCAATCCATGCTTAATATTCTGCATGCATAGACTTATTAAAGGAAGTAATTAAACTTTCAACATGTACTTTTTTCAATGAAGCAACCATGCATGATGTCGATGCAAATATTTAATGGCCTTTATACGCAATAGGGCAATAAAATTATTGATTGTTTTTTTAATTTAGCTGGCACATGCATGCCCGTATGGCCAAGATTGTATATATACACAATACCTAATAATTATACACATAATTTGGTTACTATTTTCTTCATGTGAAATGTACTTAAGCTTATGTTTGGCTGGATGCTCTCTGCTTGGAGTATAGACTAACTCCTTAAATTTTAGTTGATTTTGCTAGCAGCTCCAAGGTGTGAAAATTTCAATTTCATTATTATTGTCACATAGAATCTAGATCTAATTGACATTGTCCTATTGGGGGAGCTGTACACAATTTGGGCTGAGAACAAGGCTAAATAGGGTAGCGGCATGCGTTTGTGTGCATGTTGCATTGCAGTCCTTGACAATCATTATAGTTCATGCACTAGCTATTGCTGTGTGTGCACTTTGAGGTTCATATGACTCTCACGTCAGGACATAATTATACTGCTGGAGTGAATTTGCATGCTCATGCACTAGCTCGTACGTACTGATCTATAGGTGCCATAATTATAGATCTAGGTGTTGATCACTACACATTTTCCCGATAATATTATTGGTAACGGAGACCACTCCTTTTTAGGAGGCTGAAAAATCTCTGCTACCACTTTGTTATATATACATAAATTGACTCACTGCATGCTTAGAAACTATGTACATGGCCTGGAATTGAGGTTCAACCTCCTGTACGGTAAGGTGAGCAATGGGATACTTACATGTCATATAGAGGGTAATTTTCGTGGAGCAAAATATTCGTGATTTTCGTGGTTGAAGGTCTGACCACGAATATTTTACCCACAAATGAAGCAACCTTGCGTCTTTACCTGCAGTACTTTCATATCAAGTTCTACTTTGCGTCAACAAAGCAATGTGAGTTTTAAAAGTAAATCGTTCGCATGAATGTGATTTTGTCTTATGTAGCCATTGCTGTGTGAGTTCAACACGCTAGCAGTGACTAATGGAGTGGCCTCAGCTACATTTATCTCTCAAGAGTGTCCCTACTCAAAATCTTGTGGACCTTCATCAATGGTACGTACATATCCTATGAATGTTATTATTATGATCTTGATGTACATTGTTTGTTCTCTGAATGCTTGTAATAAATTTACATTTTGGCAGCTCTGCATTCTGGGACTATTACTGGAAACAACGTGAAGTTGTCATTTCCTGAAAATAAACTCCTTGAATGTGATGGAAAATGTGACAATGCTGAAAGCCACACTATTTGTATTCTGGCTTTTACTCTAGCTGAGATGTCTGCAGGAAATTTAAGGCAATGTGGTTGGAAATTTCACCGATGTGAGTGCCTGTGTGTACTTTTAACCTCCATCCCCATCTACCCACATATGCAGAAGAGAGTTTAATGTTGAACTTTCCATTGTGCCCACTTCTAAAGAGTTGACAAAGCTTCTGCAGACACAGTGTATCAAAACGATGGCCTCCAGCTCGAGAAACAGTCCTGTCATCAATGAGTGCTTCTATGCTCAAAATGTGTACTTGCTAAAAGTTAACTCTTTGTCAAATCATAAGTAGGATCTTACAAACGGTCTATTTAGCGTAAGCTGTCAGTTTCATTTGTATGCACACTAACCTGTTGATAAGGATTTTGTACTAACCCACTCCAGGTATCAACCAAGCATTTCTTTTTGGTTGAAATCTGTATTGCTGTGGAAACTTCAGTTTGTTGTTCACTTTGAAGTGTCAAAACAACAAGGAAGCTACATCATTAATTGTGAAACTCTTCTTTGGTAAGTCAAAACGTATGTATAACACATATCCTTGGTAATAACTTCCTTGAAAGTGTGCACAAACACTGTTGTATAAAGTTAAAGAGCTGACAATGTTTGCATACAGGGATCATTCAGAAATCAAGATTCGGTGGTACCTGTGTGAAAAACATTAAGAGGGTTCTCTTAAACAAAATCTTTATCTTGGTGGGGGTTACACAGGAAGTTCAAAAGCTGATGCAGTCGTTTACATGTATAGCCCAAAGCTTGACATGTGGAAACTTTTACCACCTAGTCCACTCAAGTGGTTTGCTATAGTGGTCCTAAACTCTCACATAGTTCTGGTAGGAGGTAAAAGAGACTCTTACTCAGTCACTCTCGTTGGAGTTTACTAATAAAGTGGCCTCGTGGGATCAGGAAATTTCACAGTGGAAGTTTTCACTTCCGCCAATGTTTAACAGGCGTGTGTCGCCAATCGCTATATCATATGACAGAAATCTAATTGTGGCAGGAGGTAACGTTAGATTATAGTATCGAAATCTTGCAGAAAACCAACAATGGCAGAATGTATCACAATTGCCTTTAGCTGTACTTCATTGAACACTGTCTGGAATGAACATTGGTATTTTTATAGAGAGTGTGATCACACAGTGATTCAAATAAGTCTGAGTAGTCTAACCGCTTGTGCTAAGGAACAAAAACAAAAGACATTGGAATATGGGGGCTACAACTTATGTCCTACTCTCTAGGCAGTCGAAATAGCGAGCCTATTAATGCATCAACTAAAATTACAGAATGGGAATTCTACAGTCATCTATCATTTACCCCAGTACAAATCTGTACCTTTCAAAATTATTTGGTTGCGATCAGTAATGAGTGCAGCCCAAAGAAAGAAATTCCAACATTTGCATATGTACCGGAAAGCAACCGTTGGACGAATGTAGGTAGAATGCCTAAAGAATGTTCGACATCGTCTTTTGTATTGACTAACTCTGGAGACCTATTCCTTGTTGGTGGAGATTCAAATTCTTTCACTGGTAGTCAATACAGTAACAAACTGTTAATGGTAACAATTGTTGCGGAAAATAAGTCCCTGCGTTTGAAATTCACTTAAGTCTTGTGCATCATCTTTGAGGTTACTGGTCCTCACCTCTTTGTGTATTGTGTGCAATAATAATAATTATAGCGGCTTACTTTCCTATTAAGTTAACTATTGAAAATTGTCTTTACCGTAATTATATAATGTATACAATTGTATAGAGGTGTCAATACAATTGTACATAATAATTATGCATTGAGGCATAGCTGCACGATGAATACGGTAAAGCTGACTGTGTGTGTGTGTGTCTGTTCCAGTTGTAACTGCTGCAATGCGACGAAAACTAACAGCTTCTATAGACATTCTCTTGGATTTGATTTGTGGATTTGCAAACTAAAGCTTCTCTTTGCCTCAACAGTGAAGGCTGTTGCAGTCTCTTCAGAATCAGCATCATCTGTTCGCACAAACTTCTATTCAGAGTTAGCCTTGCTATATAGCTGTTTGTTAACGGCAATAGCCAGGAAAAACTGCAAAGCTGCGTGCATGTACGTACACTGCCAGCAGCCCTTGTGAACTCTGACCTCATTGCAGATCCACCCTTTTTAATTGACAGGAAATACAAAATACTGGTTAAAACTTCTACATTGTAGATCTGCATGCCTATATCCTTTCATCAAGCTGTCAAGACTTTGTTTCCATTAAGCTCAGCTCTTCTTCTATAATGACTGTGTGGTTCATTGTCATCAATTGCATAATAATTACATAACATTGTACAAAGCAAACTAATTACGTCTTGTAACACTCTTTGGCGCGAAAGCAAAACATGGCGAGTAGCACAGCGCAGCTTGCACCACTCGTTCTACATTAGTAATTCTTTTATGTATAAATTATGGTAATAAAATAGCAAGTCAACCCGAAGTACCCTAGGCCTGCACTGCATATAGCATTGCGTAATTCACATTCATCAGTTTCCTTCCTTGTCAATGTTTGCATAAGTAAGCGTTACTGCATAGTAAGCGTTACTTTGGAATATTGATAACCAGGGAATTTTAATCAGACGGAAGGAAATAAATGAGTCATCATTAACAGGTTTTTTTGCAATATTTTGACAGTTTATGTTAATCAGTGACACGCTCAGTCTGATGCAAGCACGTAGATCTAGTGGGTGAAAGCAAACTTTTTAATTCAATTTCCGCGTGGAAATTTTCCTGGAATTCATTGGTAATTCAGGTAATCAGTTAAGGGAAAAGATGTTGTGTGGGTACACGATTATATACATACATGTAAGCTATTTTATACAGCATCTAGGTTTGCATTTGAGTATATAAACAGAAACATTCAGCTAACAAAATAACTCAGCAAATCAATTATCCGAAATACAAGAAATACAAGATATACAAGATGTGTTATCTCATTTATCTGCTTGTGCTTTCCTCTATATACTGCATACTGGGATCACCAATTGCACAAGACTGCAATCGCGTCATTGTCAATGAAAGAGGCAGGCGGTCACTTGTCGGTGGTTATAGAGATCACATTTCAGTGGGATTGGGGAGAGAGTGCTTCGAGAGCATCAGTGATTTGCATGTGGAAGAAAAGTAAGTTTTGCTTTTACTGTATATTATGCATGGCTGGATAATTATGGGAGTAACAGGGAATTGCAGTTCTAATAATTACATGATTTGATTGTTTTTTCGCCATCTTGCAGTTCTGTAAGATGTTTCAAATGGAGACTGAGAAATAGCGGAAATGTTCAACTCAATGATCGTGAACGAGAAGTACCAACCAAAAATCTCACTGTTTCTACTTGTAACTCGGTTACATTTCGCTCTCCTGGATTTTACAACAGTAACAAGAAGCATTACTCAAACAATATGTTCTGTGTATACAATATTAGCATGCAGGACTGCAACCATATCACTGTTAGGTCTACGTCTAGTGAACACAGCTTGTTTGACGATGGGAGAGATTATCTGTATTTCGACTTTGGTCAGGTGACCACTACAGTGACCGGTGACAGTGTTAGTTCCTTTAGCGAGAGTGTCCCCACCTCTTCATTCTATGCGGTTCTGTGGAGTGATGCTGAGAAATACACAAGTGCAGGAAAGTTTGAGTTTGAGGCCATGTGCAATGATCCTGTTGGTAACAGTGCTGTTACAGAGAATGAATCGAGTGGTTCAGGGTACCATCAACACACTTGAACATTATTACTGTTATTTTCAAAATTATCTTTTCAATACTGTAATCATTTCAGTCCAACAAATTATTGCCTCACCTGATAAGATACTGTTGAATCCATGCTTAACTTATATATGCATAGATTAATATGAAGGACGTATCTTAATTTTTTATTATAGGAGAATTGAACGAAGCAACCATGATGTTGTTGATGCATGTGATGAAATGGCCATGCAATAGGGCAATAAAATTATTGTGCGGGAAAAATCTCGTGCTACCACGATGTTATATATATAGACTATACGTTGACTTACTGCTATATCTGTATATGGAGGATGACAAAGTATCAACTGTTACTCTGTATTAGGAAATTGCCTTAAACAAACGTATGGTCCCCAGGTACTCTCCCAGGAATTGCAATTGATATCGACCAAATATGAAATATGACAGCTTAGGAATGCTGAGTGTAGTTGTATACCCGGTACATTTATAAAAGGCAGTGAAAAGGTAGTCACTCAAAACTTCAAATCTGGATCATTTCGAAATCATCCATCCAACCACAATTATTGCGACACAATCATGTCTTTAGGTCTACTTCCATCAATCTTTCTGGTTGCAGTATTATCTCTTTGAGTTTGGCACAAGATTGTGATAACATCATAGTCAACAGAAATGCCAGCCCGAGAGGAGGTATTTTTAAGAAGTTCCAAGATCACGAAACAGTTGGATTGACACGAGAATGCCTCGAAAATAGAGTCCGTGTGGAAAAGAAGTGAGTACTAATTGTTTCATTACATACATGGCATGTGCATATCACCACTAACTGTATAATTTATAGTAGTGCACCACATTGTATATATGAACTTCTGAGCATGCACAGAATAGATATGAGTATATATATTTCTTCTGTAGCTCTGTACGTTGCTTTAAATGGAGAGTAAGGACCAGTAAGCAAGTACAACTCAATGAACGACATGTCTCAAGTCAGAAACTTATCACGGAAATTCCCGGTGATTCTGTGACATTTCGTTCACCTGGATTTTACAATCAAAACACAAAGCATTACTCAAACAGCATGTTTTGTCTGTACAACATATCTGTGGACAAATGCAACCACGTTACTGTTGCATCGAGTAGTGGACACACATTGTTCAATGACTCTAAAGACTACCTTCAACTGTACTTGGGTAACAAGTCCTCCCCCCTGTTTGGAGAGAGTGTGAGTACGTTTGGAGATGATGCTCCTACTGGGTCCTTGTATGCAGTGCTATGGAGTGACGCTGTACCTCGCACAAGCAGGGGAACATTCGAACTAACTGCCACTTGCCATTCTTGGGATAATGAAGAAGAGGGATCAGGATCACTTATCTTAAACACTTCTACCAATTTTTAGACTGGCACTTTTTTTCTGCATCATCATCATTATTTCAGTTGTAGGTACACCCAACATATTATATCTCAGCTTCATTTCAATTTTAATTTGCAGAGAATGCATGCATAAGCAAAATGTTATAAAGCACAGGAATTAATGTGCTCACACTTGTCGGTGGTGGTTGAACTAGCCACCTCTAGACAAACATAAGCACCACTAGACAAACCTCTTAGTCTGAGTTTACCAATAATAGGCGATAAAAAGGTAAATGTGTGTGTTGAATGAGATTGAGGATTGAAAATAGCCACAACTTCGAAAATTAACGTGTGCGCATCATTAGCAGGAATGTGTTAGGTATAGCTGTTCTGAGTGCTTGTGATAGCAGCTCTATCTGACAGTGAGTGCATGAGATAATTATAATATATAGTCCTGCATGCATACGTGTGACATAGCCCTGTCAGCCGAGTGTATATACATAGCTATACTGGGTAGAATCTTGTTCCTGGAGCTGTATAATTATTGTATATGTTAATAATTATGACCTTTTTGTCCGTATATAACAGCCATCTCTCATATGTACATGTCATCCAGGTGCAGTGACTACTCATACATCAAGTGTAAGAAGATGGACTTATACTGTCTGATATATCTGCACTGCCGCAACCACCTCAGTCATCCTCAATGACCTCATGTATGCTTACATGTACTATATTCGAGTTTGAGCAGCTAAGCCTTTACATGTATATAGGTCTCTGTTACACTGAGAAGCTTTTGAAGGCGTGATATATCCAATACCATAGCTAGTCAAAGTACAATACCTATAATAATTATGAGCCTTTGATAATTTGATTAACAAATGAATGAAAGCACTGCGGGTGCTGATGCCTCAGTGGATGTGTAAAAACTATATAACATAGAGCTACTATAGCTGTATTAGCAATATTATTGCTGATACACACAGCACTGATGATGGATTAATTTTGCTGCATGCAGGCTAATCTGTAATCGCAGGGAAACTGACCATGATTGTGATGCTAAAAATGATGCCAAAAGTACAAAGTCTAAAATTAATGGCTGCTGCATCATGATCAGTAGAGCTCTCTTCTCACTCTTGCAGCTACGAATAGCTAGCTTTCTAGTGCAGAACTAACTACTAAGTAGAGTATAGCAAAC
The DNA here is from genome assembly GCF_963675165.1 of Halichondria panicea. Classification (NCBI taxonomy): domain Eukaryota; kingdom Metazoa; phylum Porifera; class Demospongiae; order Suberitida; family Halichondriidae; genus Halichondria; species Halichondria panicea. The sequence continues at coordinate 3,308,431 of NC_087384.1, forward strand.
TCCACGGACAAGTTTTACTACGTTACTGCATAGTAAGCGTTACTTCGGAATATTGATAACCAGGGAATTTTAATGTCTAATCAGACGGAAGGAAATAAATGAGTCATCATTAACAGGTTTTTTTGCAGTATTTTGACAGTTTATGTTAACTAATGTCACCAGTGACACACTCAGTTTGATGCAAGCACGTAGATCTAGTGGGTGAAAGCAAACTTTTTAACTTTTTAATTCAATTTCCGCGTGGAAATTTTCCTGGAATTCATTGGTAATTCAGGTAATCAGTTAAGGGGAAAGATGTTGTGTGGGTACACGATTATATACATACATGTAAGCTATTTTATACAGCATCTAGGTTTGCATTTGAGTATATAAACAGAAACATTCAGCTAACAAAATAACTCAGCAAATCAATTATCCGAAATACAAGAAATACAAGATATACAAGAAACACATTCACTGTTAAAAGTTCCCTTTCTCTTTTGCAGGATCAGAATAGAATTCACTGTTTTATTAGTTAAGTGAAACAAAAATTGTTTGATTTTTTGTCTATTTGTAAATCTTATCTGCATTGTTATGTTATTGTTGTATTCCATGGTTATGTTAACTTGTTTTTATTGACTCTGTTTAGCATACTAGATTTGGAGAAGCTAACAGAGATATATTTTGTATCACGATAAACAGAATGAAATATACACAACATTAGGTGTTACTTTGCTTTAGCTCTTGGTATACACTCTTTAAATGTTCTATTGTCTTTTTACGTAGATGACCGGTGGACGTCAACTGGAAATCGTACAAGAGTATTGAGGATTTCGTGACTGAATCTTCCCACTCAATTCGCTTCCTCTTGTTTTCTGGATCCTGTCTTCTTGCCACTTTCCATTTGCTGTTGTACTTCCCTTCCATCCAGACAACTCCTACCTCTGAATCTGAGATCGATCGAAGTTGAGCAATCCATGGCTCAATGTTACTGCTTGGACAGCTTCTGACTGCCAGCAACTGATCAATCTTGAGACCTGCTAAATCCTGCACCTCCCTAACGTCTGTCCGTGATTGCTTTCGGTAGGCCCCAGTCTACACCTGTATGACATTGAATTTGAAGGTAGATACCATGTGAACAAAGCAACCTAAATTTAGGAAGCCTACTCAGTGACCTAAATTTAGGGATGGTATAATTTGTGTGTGTGCATGCACACATTGACCTAAATTTAGGGAATTGTGTGTATATACTTATGCATTACGTATATACCTAAGTTGAAGAATTATGCAAAGTGACCTAAATTTAGGTTATTATAAATTTAGGGAAAGTGCAATAGGTGTGCTGAACTGTCGTATAATTATTGCTTACATTGCACTCTTCATTCTCTGCAGCAAATAGAGCTTGAAGCTGGGTATTCTGAGGCGCATCACAGCTCATATCTGCTGATCCTGAGGCTGGGAGTTGGGCCAGTTGACGAACTGTGTAATAATTATTAGAATATAAGTGATATACGTAATGTAAAGTATATTATGGTGTTACGTATATAATTCTGATTGAAATGAGAGTTTGCTCACCTTCTTGGAGATGTAGCAAGGGCCAGGGGGTAATTCCAAATTCATCATCAGAGTAGACAGCGTCCATATCAAATTGCTCCCACCAAATACGAGCATCATCAGAGATCCAAGAATAAAACTTTGGAATATCTATGTGTAGACGTGGCAGGTCTATCTTGTTGTCAGACAAGTGAACTCTATTTGGAATGCCACATGGAATCTCCTGCACAGTAAACATTTTGCATGTAAAGTTAAAAGAGTGTAATTTGATCTATACGAATGCATGAGCTTAATTTATAGCCATAAGAGGTGTAGGTCGATAAATACATTGTCCATTTTTGTTACAGTAAAATGCACGAATCAGCGAAAATTTAACCCTCAAAAATGTTACGCTATATAGTGCAAAATCCAAATTTTTATGAACATAATAGGCACATTAATTTTTTAAAGAATTCAAGAATCGAATGGGTGTATTATCAGGGCCTAGAGAGCTGTAGAATATACTTATGGTTCGAACTTCAGCGTCTGTAAAAAACTGCTATTAATTATTATAACAACTGCATACACCCTAACACAAAGTGTGTTGCCATACATAATGTGCTTGTACGGTATTTATTATGATCACTGACAAAAAAAACGTTATTACATGCGGACTTGCCAGAAGTAGTTTCACTGCTACATCAGCATTGCACCAAGCATCACTGCTCCAATGCCGAAAATACATCACAGCTTTCCCATCTTCTAAAAAGAATTTGAAGCAATGTGGAAGAGAGTGACCATTTAGTCTGTCAATACAAGGTTCCAGCCACGACCTCACATCAGAAATAGTATTGAGTACCTCAACCGTTGGGGTAGGTGTGCTTGACTGTGTAATCTGCTTTTGGAGATCTGTACAATTTTACATGCAACAATAATTATGTAATGTCACAATCAATTCAAAACCAACCTTAATAAATTTTAGGAAGTATAATTATAGCTATAATTATAATTGACCACCATGCATAATACCTACATACTACATGTATAATTATGAATGCATAATTATTACCTGGTAAAGATTCAGCTCCTTTTAGAGTGAGCTGCTTAGATATCCTTGAGAAAAGCTGGTCAATGTCCTCATGAGTATGACCAACAGGTAGGAAGTTTACCCGCACCTATTATAGCACAATGTATACAGTGTCATATGCATGCATGGGCAACCATGCATTGACAATGTGTGCATGAATGATTATAATTATAGTCATTAGGGCAGGGCAGTGCATGCAGTTGCTATGTAATAATTACTATAATGATACCTTAGTGAATATCTTTCGTTCTACCAACAATGCGCAAAACCCCAGGAAGAACTTGTTTTTGTTTTCTTTTGCTGTATTGTCCAGTTGGATGTTGAGAACTGGTGGGAGATGATCTAGAGCAATCAAGGATTTGAGCAGCACATGAATCGTAACGTTGCAGTCATGAGGGAATTGCAGCATGTCAATGTAGACGTGAGCTAACTTTCCATGAGGTGCCCGGGTGTGTACTAGCACTCCAGTGACGTGTGTTCTGAGAGGAAGCAATCCCTGCACAGACTTTGGGATCTTTGCGAGGCGAGGAAGATTGGTCTTGTGCTGATCCATGCCATCAATGATGATGGTAACACTGTGTTGTGGATTTGTTCTAGATTTTTCCCGATGACCATAATACTTCCGCCTTTCTTGCCTGTCACCATAATAATAATAGCAAGATGGAATAAAATTCGTATGCATATAATTGTGAGTCCCATGCACCCATGCATAATTACGTTTTGGATGTATAATTATGCACATGGGACGAGTAATTTAGGTACATTTTATTGCTGTCTGACTAAAGGCAAAGAATTAATTGCGTGGAAATGTAATGTGTACTCGAATACAAGGTAAAGGCTTGCAGAGTCACTTACTGAACAATCTGTAGATGTTGATCATACTCCTCCTTAAATTCACACCTCCATCCACTCTTCATTCTTTCCTGGTCAAACTTAGTGCAAATATCACACTTGCTGAAAGCGCTTTGCTGTAAATTGGATAATTATATGGTTATGGTTATATAATAATAGTATAATAGAATACTTACACTGGGAATGAGCACCTTCGAAAAATCTTCTTTCCAAAAGCGGTAAAAGGTAGAAACTTTCACAACAGCATCTTCTGGGATTCCTCCAGCCATGAGCTCCCTCTTCATCCTGACGTACACATCGTACTTAGTGAGGAAATGAGGAAGGTGTACACGATCGATGTTAGGCATCTGATCTCCAATGAGATTAAAGTATTGCCTCATCCAAGTCTTGGCTTCAGACGTTTTTGAGGCCTCGGCTCTCACGTGGGGTTTTCTAGTGGCTTTGTGAATGCCATTTGAGAATTGTTCGGTTACTGTTTTGAATCTCTTGTTTGAAATTCCAAGAATATTCAAGAAGGCGTTCTTGCATACATGCTTTCCTTCGAGCATCATCGTAAGCTTGCTTGAGCTCGATGATTGTCTGCTTGACGAGGGAATAAATATCAATGAGGTATCAAACAGAAACTGTTTCTGGTCAGCTCTTCTCTTTTTGTTAAAGATACCTCTAACTTTCTGTACTTCCTGCTGAGTAAATGCAGCAATACACACCCTTCCACAACATTGAAACCGATGAGAGCTTACAGGAGATTCACTCTCATATTCCAAAGGATCTTCTGTCCTTCGCTTCTTGACAGGTGTTGAATTCAAAGGAGCTTCAAATTGGGGATCAAAATCCATGAGTTCGAGTAGTTCGGAGTCAGCATCACAGTTAGTGAAGCTGGAGGACACAAACAACTCTTGGCTGCTGTCTACAACAGGAGATAAGAGCAGAGAGTTTTGCGTGTTGGTAGTCATGCTTGTCTCTGGAGACACAATAAGAAGGGAGTCTTGCGCTATGCTTGTTTCGAGTTCTGGTGACACAAAGAGGAGGGAGTCTTGCGCTATGCTTGTTTCGAGTTCTGGAGACACAATGAGGAGAGAGTCTTGCGCTATGCTTGTTTCGAGCTCTGGAGACACAATAAGGAGAGAGTCCTGCGCTATGCTTGTTTCGAGTTCTAGTTCTGGAGACACAATGAGGAGAGAGTCTTGCACTATGCTTGTTTCGAGTTCTGGAGACACAATGAGGAGAGAGTCTTGCTTGTTGTTAGCTATGCTAGCAGGAGTGCATGCACCCCTGATGCTAGTTTGTGAGTCTTGCTTACTGCTTGTCCCTGGTGACACAATAAGGAGAGAGTCTTGGCTATAACTGCCATCATAGAGAGGACATGAATCATTCATCATTGCATGCATGCAAGCCACAAATCATGCGCACTGAACTATCACACCTGCGGGTTCACGCATGGCTACTTTATTGCGCATGCGCCGATGGACTAGCACTATTCAGCTGCATTTAAAACTGCACTGCACTGCGCTGCACTTAGTAGTACGTGCTTAGCTACTGTAGCTCCCTAGTTTACAGCATAGGTGAAGAATGCCTGCAACCAAGAGGTGGCACTTTGAGTTTCTCGTGGGTGGAGTCAGTGGTATCACTGTGTACAAGAATGGTGCAAGGATTAAGAGCTACAAACTCCCAAATCGCCCAGTCTTGGAAAGTGTATATTCAATAGGTACTCCTTCTACTAGAAAGACTTGTGATAAGGTTAAAGAATACCTAGATCAAGCCATTGAGGTAAGCTATAATGTATAACAATGTTGTAATTTTAGTAATAAGCACCACAGATATAATCCTGGTTTTTATTGGTCATACAGGTCACATTTAAATGCAAGACTACTGTGCTCCTGAACCGGAAGGAGTTTGAATGGAATAAATCAGCATTTTGTCGACTGTTGAGGCTGTCTCCTGGGGCGAGAGCAGTCGACTTCATTCAAGTCTTCAACCAACTGACAAAGGTATCATAATAATGTGTCTTGCCCATTTCTGCGTGATTGCTAAGGTGTACAACAGTTGATACAGTCCCTGTTTTCACATAGGAATAATGGGGGGGGGGGTCATATAGATCCTTGTGATAGGGAAAATGTAATAATTGATGTACAATGCGTTTTTCATGTACATCACTTGTTTACATACATTGTACATAAAATTAACATAATAATAACTCTATATAATTATAAAGTTTACTTAATAATTATAGTATAGAGTTCATGTATGATCGCTAACCCACCAATATATAACCGTTCAAATTGCTGTCTGCATGCATGCTTATAATAATTATTATATACCCATGCATGCATCATGCGTGGGAAAACAGTTGAACATACAATCAGTGCATGGCAATCAATGTTTGTACGTGTGAATTCTATATCTTGACATCATGCACTGTATACAAACCTCGTGTTTATAATCTACACTAGCTAACCTGATAAGGTATTAAAATTGTTACAGCAGCTATATGTATGTACATATTCTTACTTTATCTACAGTTTAATTCTGACCGAGGCTTCTTAGTTCCTGTAAGCCCCCTGCCCACCAGTTCGGAGTTGCTAACTGAGGAGGCGTTGTCTGATGGTGGTGACTCTGAGGATGACCACCCGCTGTCTTCATTGACAAGTACCCAAAGCATAGACGGCAGCCACCAACTTGGAGAAAAGAGAAGTCAGCAGGAGGAGGAAGTATCGAGAAAGAGGATGAAGCACAAAGATACTATGGACGATGCGATCTTCACCAAGAAGATTGGTAAGCTGCATGTGTGCCAACTGTATCACACATGCAATTTCAACCTTGCTTGCGCATGCGCACCAAGGCACAATTGAACTTCTCTCACTTGATATTGTATATGCATGCATGCAGGAACTATTGATCTCCAGCTGAGAAACCTCTCAGAACCCAAAACACAACGCTGTTTAAGAACGGTTGACACTGTATTTGTGGAGGAACTAGTGAAGAAGTTCACTAAGGATCCCTCTGCTCCAGGTGTACCTCCGATTGCTGTCCTGTGCATTTCTGTCGAGAGCATAGATGTGTTTGACACCAACAGAGTGGACGCCTATAAGTACGAGCTGCTTGGAGGCCAGCATACAGCCTTGGCAAGAAGGATAGTAGCAGCCAAGTCTTCAGACAATACGTTGCTACAGACTGTCCTTGCTGAGGTGTATGTTGGTCTGACAGACGATGAAGCACTTAGGCTCGCCTCTCGCCACAACACAAATAGTCATTTTATCCACAAGATGACACATCGGGACTATGTAAGTTAAAGAATTCAAAATTCCTCTAAGAAATAAGCTGTGTTCATTCATTTTGCTATGATTATAGCTTGAGGCCTGCCGATCGAAACTGTTTTCAATGTGCGGTAAGGCTCCTGAGGAGGAAACCCCAAAAGACTCGGTGGAATGGAAGGATGTGTGCAAGCGATGCATTTTACCTCAGGTATTATACTATTTCGTCTGTTAATATACATTGTACTTTACAGAACTGATCCATGCATGCTCATAATATTTGTCCAAATCTTAGGATATGGGCCGCTGCACAATGGAGAATATCTTTAAGCAGGCAAGCTTTACTAAGGAAGTCTGGGCATTGGCCGTATCGGTCATGAACTTGTACGAGGAGGGGGAGCTGAAAGATCAGACCCTCTCAACAAAATCTCTGACTACAAAGCCCGAGTTTAAGCAGCAAAATTTTAGCCCAATCCAGTGCCTTCCTGATGAGTTCAAGCTGGAAATGTTATCAAAGGTATACAAGCGCTTGAGAAGATTTTCTATAGACAAAATAATATTGTTACGTATAAAGAAGCACATGCAGAGGTATAATATAGGAGCCTGACAGCGTAATCTATTTATATCTGCATTGAAGTTGTTATGAAGTAACAGTTTTTTAGATCATGTTTGCCTGCAATCTGATTGGCTATAGAGGAAGTGTTCTATCCAACTTAGTATACTTACCGTATAGCGCGAAATTTTTGAGGCACTTATATTTCGTGGATTGGCCTCTAAAAACCATTTCGTTGCACAATGTTCGCGGAATGACTGCTTACGGGAAGCCACGCCTTTAAATATTTGCACGATAGCAGGTAATTCTAATTAAAGAACAATTTTCGTGGACTTAATTTTCGTATAGAATTCTAACCCACGAAATCCGCGAAAATTAAGCCCCTCGAACATTTCGCGCTATACGGTATTTACTTCACTTATGTAGCAAAGATTAGATAAGAATAGTGCATGATTGACTAAATTGAGAATCATGGTTGCTATATTATGCATGATCTATATAATCAGGGCTAGTAGAACCCTCTCTACACGTTCGGGATACTACAACCATGCAGCTCTAAATGTTAATTATTAATTTTCCAGGTTTCAAGCAGTGAGCTAAGCCTTGCCGAATTAAAGGAAGAAGCTACCAGCTACAGATCAAGAAAGTCTCTGCAAAGGGCTTTTTGCAAGTAAATTAACAATCACATGCATGCATTTGTATAGACACTGTTTAGGAAGTTTCTAGAAGCCCAAAGGGCTGGTAATTGTAGTATCCCGAACGCGGTGAGGGTTCTACTAGCCCTGACTCGTGAGGACTTCTAAATCATGTGAAAACTTCCTTTTTTTGATCTAAAGTGTATTATTTCTATAATCACATTTTTTAAGTTAAGTATAATTCCATCCCAGGATAACTACTTCCAGTACGTGGTGCGAGGCAAAATGTAGATTTCCTGCCTTCACTACCCCAGAGCGTCTGAGGACATTCCACCAGATATGTTTAACCAAAACAATACCGGCGTCTTTTCGTTCATATTGTGAGGCAGCTCTAAAAGCAGAAAAATCAGGCAGCACAGACACTGTTGTCCCCTCGGCTGATATATATAAGTTCAGGCACTGCAAGGCTTATGTGGTCGAAGGGGATGCAGCAAACATGTGCTGCCAAGATGTTAGGGATGTCTACCCTACATTCATGGGCTCAAATCTCTTCCTGGCTGACATACCCGTGGTATAATTATGTGCATGCATGCACGTACAGCTATAACACATGTATATGTTATAGCTACGTATATAAACACTCCTGATATTATACTTACATGTTGTTCAACTTCGTGCAGGCGTGGACAACAGAACAAATTCAAAGCCTTGTGTACACCACAAAACAGCTGAATACAATACCCGAGAAAACTGTGAGCACATTTAATGTTGCATTGATTAGCACCAGTCTCTCAAAAATTGAAGAACTGAAGAATTGTTTGTTGAAGTGCTACGAACACGTCAGTGTGTGCTACTGGCAGACAGCGTGCACAGGTAAACTATGTTCAATAATAATTCATCGACATTATACATTTAACAACTTGTGTCACACGGTGTGTGCAAATCCATCGGTTTTTCGCCTCTGCTATAATTATACACTCAAAATAACAACGCTATAAATATTTCGCATGACTGTATATAATATTTATCGTGTAACAACTGTATAATAGCGTGAACTTTTTCGAGGTGCTTAATTTTTCCTGATTTCGTGGGTTGCAATACTACTAATTATCTGCTATAACTCGCAAAGATTTAAGGTGTGGCTTCTGGTAAGCACGAACATTGTGCAACGAATTGCTTTTAGAGGCCTTTACAAAATATATAAGCACCTCGAACATTTCGCACTATTATGTACACATGCAGCCTATTATATCGTACATAACTATAAGCATAATAATTATTATACAGCCCATAATCATTATTGTTATAGGTGGCTTAGATTCCACTCATCCACTGGGATTTATCCCATCAATTGGTTGTGTGGTAGTGGGACACTACTCACTCAGTGGAAAGCTGGAGGAGGACCACTTTAACTTCGTTGAGGAAGGGCGGTCCAATTTCTTCCCCTGTATTGATCAATCCACTGCTAAGATTCCGATTTGTGTGCTGACAGGCATTATAAAGAAGCTGTCTTTTGAAGGGAGCACTGTTATTGATGCCACAAGTGAATCTGGTAATTATTATAGGATGACAGTGCATGCATGCATGATTACTATTATTTTTATGTTTTAGATACCCAGCATGATTGTGATGTACAAACAACTATGGACCACCTGCCATGATAGTCAGATAGTTTCGGCCTTGTTGGGCCTCGTCAGCATAGCGTAGTTGTATATATGTAATGAGTACATGTAATAAGATTACATGCATAATATTATATACATGCACATACATGTAATTATCATGTGTATAATAGTGCATGGGAATGTATCCATGCATGCACATGTACACAAGTAGAGTTCATGTATGCATGAAGTTTACCTAAATTTAGGTATTATTATAATGCAACTGTCTCTAAATTTAGGTACAACGTACAAAGTTAATGGTACATGTAAACCTAAATTTAGGTAGAATTGCATAACACATCGTTTCATGCATGCATGCAGGTAACTGTGCAATTGCCTCACTACAAGCAGGAAGAGATGTGGTGGTACTCAAGGCATTGGCCCAAGCAGCACTTGCAAGAAGCCAGCTTGCAGAACTGTCAACAACATAGCTAGCTATGGACTAGACTATACTATACTGTTTCAAGCGTTCCGTTAACTTCTATGTTACTTTGTATATGCGGAGTATACGACTCGATCTTCATCTTATTGAATGTTCATCTGGTTAAGCAAGTCAATGGGTATCAATAGAAAATAATTGGTGTTCTCTAATCTTTGAGAAATTAACAGGGATATTAAACTAAAAAAAATGATTATGAACAAAAAACATAGCATATTAAAATAAAAGAGAAAAGGAACTTTTAACAGTGAATGTGTTAAGATGTGTTATCTCATTTATCTGCTTGTGCTTTCCTCTATATACTGCATACTGGGATCACCAATTGCACAAGACTGCAATCGCGTCATTGTCAATGAAAGAGGCAGGCGGTCACTTGTTGGCGGTTATAGAGATCACATTTCAGTGGGATTGGGGAGGGAGTGCTTCGAGAGTATCAGTGATTTGCGTGTGGATGAAAAGTAAGTTTTAAATTTACTGTATAATATGCATAGTTGGATAATTGTGTGAGTAATGGGGAATAAAACTATACATGCAGTTCGATGTAATAAATGATTACATGATTTGATTGTTTTTTCTCCGTCTTGCAGTTCTGTGAGATGTTTCAAATGGAGACTGAGAACTAGCGGAAATGTTCAACTCAACGAACGAGAAGTACACCCAAAAAATCTCACTGTTTCTACTTGTAACTCGGCCACATTCCGTTCTCCTGGATTTTACAACAATAACAAGAAGCATTACTCAAACAACATGTTTTGTGTATACAATATTAGCATGCAGGACTGCAACCATATCACTGTTAGATCTACGTCTGATGAACACAGCTTGTTTAACGACGGGAGAGATTATCTGTATTTCGACTTTGGTCAGGTGACCACCACAGTGACTGGTGACAGTATCGGTTCCTTCAGCGAGAGTGTCCCCACCTCTTCATTCTATGCAGTTCTGTGGAGTGATGCTGAGAAATTCTCAAGTGCAGGAAAGTTTGAGTTTGAGGCTATGTGCAATGACCCTGTTGCAGATACAGAGAATGAATTGAGTGGCTCAGGGTACCAACACATTTGAACATTTAACTCTCTTATTTTCGAAATTCTCTACTTTTATACTGTTACATAGTAATCGTTTCAGTCGACAAATGAATGTTTTATTGCCTCACCTGATAAGTGAATCCATGCTTCACATTACTTGAATAATCTATACAGTCATGCATCGACTTATTAAAGGAATTAACTTAACTTTTTACATGTGCAATGAAGCAACCATGCATGATGTCAATAATATATGTGATGAAAATGTTTAATGGTCTTCATATGCACTAGGGCAATAAAATTATTGATTGTCTTTTGAATTTAGCTGGCACATGCATGCATGCATGCATGGTCATGATTGTATATGCACAATACACATTATACCTATACATAATATACACATAATACATAAGTATTTCAATAGCAAAGTATTTCACTAACAGAACTTGATTTAGTTACTATTTTCTTCATGTGAAATAATTATATATACTTATGTTTGGCTGGATGCTCTCTGCTTGGAGTATAGACTAACTCTTTAAATCTTAGTTGATTTTGCTAGCAGCTCCAAGGTGCGGAACATTTCAACTTCATTATTATTCAAGTGGATTTGCATGCTCATGCACTAGCTCGTACGTAGATTATGTGAGATTACACTGATCTATAGGTGCCATATAGATCTAGGTGTTGATCACTAAACATTTTCCCGATAATATTATTGGAGACCACCCCCTTTTAGGAGGCTGAAAAATCTCTGCTACCACGATGTTATATATACATTGACTCACTGCTTAGAAACTATGTACATGCATGGCCTGGAATCGAGGTTTAACCTCCCACACATTATTATGGTAGTTATCGCTTTGTTGACTAGCTACCATTTTACTTTTATTTTTATCCTACACTATACAATCTGTGATGGTTCACAGATTGTATAGTGTAGGATAAAAATAAAAGTGTAGTTGCCCATCTCTAATTATATGCATCCTGGCCAGTCAAAGGGAGTGGTCTCTAGTCTAGTTGACACCTGCAGTACTATAATTAGCTTCCTTTAGCTCACAAGAAACTGTTACCATAAATAAAAATGACTTAAACATAATGCTTAAAAATCAGTTGATGGCTGTGTGGCGGTTCATCAACTTTGTGGCATTCATTTGGAGCCTTTTAGTTTGTATAAGACGTGCATGCTTGAATCAATTAAGCTGTTGAATGACATTATCATCTGGTTTTAGTACAAGGGGAATCATGGAGGATGACAAAATGTTGACTGTTAATCTGCATTAGGAAATATGAGATTTACTTAAACAAACGTATAGTCAGTCCCCCAGGAATTGATCGACCAAATATGAATTTACTATATGACAGGTTTAGGAATGCTGAGTGTGGTTGTCTACCCATGCATATATAAAAGGCAGTGAAGAGGTAAAACTTCAAATCTAGATCACTTTGAAATCATCCATTCAACCACAATTACTGCGACACAATCATGTCTTTAGGTCTACTTACATCAATCTTCCTGGTTGCAGTATTATCTTTGAGTTTGGCACAAGATTGTGATAACATCATAGTCAAAAGAAACGCCAGCCCGAGAGGAGGTATTATTAAGAAGTTCCAAGATCATGAAACAGTTGGATTGACACAAGAATGCCTTGAAAATAGAGTCCGTGTGGAAAAAAAGTGAGTATAGCTGTTTCATTACATACATGCATGATTGTGCTGACTATAAGTATAGTAGTGCACCACACTGTATGAACTTCTGAGCATGCACAGAATAGACATGAGTATATTTCTTCCTTCTGTAGCTCTGTACGCTGCTTTAAATGGAGAGTAAGGACCAGTAAGCAAGTGCAACTCAATGAACGACATGTCTCAAGTCAGAAACTTGTTACGGAAATCCCCGGTGATTCTGTGACATTTCGTTCACCTGGATTTTACAATCATAACACAAAGCATTACTCAAACAGCATGTTTTGTCTGTACAACATATCTGTGGACAAATGCAACCACGTTACTGTTGCATCGAGTAGTGGACACACATTGTTCAATGACTCTAAAGACTATCTTCAACTGTACTTGGGTCACAAGTCCTCCCCCCTGTTTGGAGAGAGTGTGAGTACGTTTGGAGATGATGCTCCCACTGGGTTCTTGTATGCAGTGCTATGGAGTGACGCTGTATCTCACACAAGCAGGGGAACATTCGAACTAACTGCCACTTGCCATTCTTGGAATAATAAAGAAGAGGGATCAGGATCACTTATTTTAAACACTTCTGCCGATTTTTAGACACTGATTACTTTTTATTTTCTGCATCATCATCATTTCAGTTGTATAGGTACAACACCATTAGAGATATAATTATTTATCTCAACTTCATTTCAATTTAGAGAATGCACAAGCAAAACTAAAGCACAGTAATGTGCTCACATGCACTTGTGTGCCATCATGGTGGTTGGACTAGCCACCTCTAGACTAGACAAAAATAACCACCACTTAGTCCTAGTTACCACATAATGAATAATGGCGATAAAATGCCAAATTTGTGTGTTGAATTGAGATTGTAGGATTGAAAATAGCCACTACTTCGAAAATTCTGTGCACATCACTTGATTTTAGCAGGTGTTAGGTATGTATATATAGCTGAAGTTAATTATCTGTCAGTGAGTGCATGGGATATCCCATATACATGCATATGTATATACAGTCCTATGTTTGAACCTGCATATGATTCCGGCCTATATATATGCCTTGTATATTATTATAGCCCTGTCAGCCTAATGTATAAAAAGTTATGTATACATATAACTACTGGGTAGTTTTGTTCCTGCAGCTGTATAATTATTGTATACGTTAATAACTTTTTGTCCGTATAATTTATAACAGCCATCCCTCATATATACATGTCGTGCAAGTGCAGTGACTAGGCACTCGTACATCAAGTGCAAGAAGATGGACTTACCTGTCTGATATCTATACAATCCACTGCATTTACACACAGTGCAACATGATGCACTGTGCTGGGGCAATAACTAAAACTTAGTGGTATAGGTATCATTTGGAAATAACAGAATATTTAGAGGTACAGAAACATGTTTTAGGATATGTTTCTGTACCAGTAACACAGGTATATAGAACAACCTAAATAATTAAGTAGTGTACTGCATGTGTGTCATAATAGCCTCAAGTATCGATCAAATATAGAAGTAAAAGTTCGGCAGCAGGATTCTCACACTGACAGTAAGACAATCATTTGTCTCTTTTTTGTGTCTTTGGCCATGCACCATGTACAGTAGGCGTCCTCGATTAAATCCCGGAGCGAAACCCGGATAGTTTTCTAGGCACTAAGTGTTTCCTCTCTTTTATCTATGGTGCAATGTGTAACAAATTCCTAGGGCTAGGGTGTCTGTTTTAGTTGTAAAAACCATGCTTCAATAGTGAATTACAATTGATTGTACTCTACTGGATTGGGTGACTACATGATCGGGTGAGGTTACTACTGAAGTACAAATGCAAAAGCTTGGAGAACCGGAAGGTATTTTCCCCCACATGTTGTTTAAATGCCAATAGCTTGCTTTAGGGTAACCCCCATAAATCTTTATTTACCAGTGTTTGTACATAAAATCCCCTTGTCCACATGTGACTCAGCATGAACTATTTGCCCTGTGCAACCATGCACAACACCTTATTAGGATTCCTCCCACGAATCCTAATGAGGTGTTGTCGACTTTAGGGGGAAATGTTGAGGGCCGGTTTCTATAAATAAACTTGTCGTGCTTATTTAGAGTATGTAATGGTTTCTACCTCAGCTATTGCCTCTATTGGTATAAGGTTGGCTCTCTCGACTGAGCTGTGTGTGTGTGCATAAGGTTGGCTCTCTCGACCGAGCTGTCTGTGTGTGCGTAAGTTGTTGCAACTTCTCAACTTTGACAGAGATCATGTGGTCTCTGAAACACTATAGTAGACTAGTGGTAATGTCTAGTAAGTACTTCCTTGCCTTAAATAGTT
The DNA here is from genome assembly GCF_963675165.1 of Halichondria panicea. Taxonomy (NCBI): domain Eukaryota; kingdom Metazoa; phylum Porifera; class Demospongiae; order Suberitida; family Halichondriidae; genus Halichondria; species Halichondria panicea. The sequence goes on from NC_087384.1 coordinate 3,323,448, forward strand.
ATGAATAAACCCTTTCTTGTATTTTAGTTACCATTGAAGACCTATATATGTGCAGTTAAATGACTGTTGTACTTGATTCAGCATGCAATCAGTCATTGGGAAGCTTTACCTTTGTGTTTCATGTGCAAGTGACTTAATACTTTTTTAATTACCATTGTATAGAGGTGTTTATACAATTGTACAATCATGCATATTCTTCTAATAAATAGCAAATAACCTGATTTCCCTGCACTGCGTAATGACAAAATTACATTCATCAGCTTCCTTCCTTGTCAGTGTTAGCATAGTAAGCGTTACTTTGGAATAATCACCCCAACATAGATAACCAGGGAATTTGAATGACGGAAACACATGGGCTTGGAAATACAAGAGTCATCATTAACAGGTTTTTTGCAGCATTTTGACAGTTTATGTTAATCAGTAACACACTCAGTCTGCTGCAAGCACGTAGATCTAGTGGGTGAAAGTAGTTCAATTTCTGTGGAAATTTTCCTGGAATTCATTGGTAATTCTGTTATAAGGTGAAGGATGTTGTGTGGGTACACAATCATAATTATACATGCATGGGTCATTCTATATCAATTCAACGTGACCTCTTCAAATTGCACGAAACTTGGTACCGTATAGCGAGTATATTTCAAGGGTATAAACTTTCGCGGAATAGCAGCCTTTCTGCAGCATGCATGCATGCGATATTAAATTCGTGGGTATAAATATTCGCAGTACATGCTTGATCAGCGAAAATTGCGATATACCCTCGAAATATACACGCTATACGGTATAATTATGTATGAGGAATGGTATAACATCCCAAAAAAATTTGGGTTTGTAAACAATATGGCTTCTGAGATTGAGAATGAAGAAATTCTCCACTTTTATTCTAACCATTAACATTCAAGACGAAGAATGTACATCATTTTGTTGCCTAAGAAATGCCTTTGGCATGTTGTATGGGTTCATTCGACAAAGCATCCAATTAGTATTCTTTGAACTCTGACTTCTCAAAAAGCACTGTTTTTTCCCCTGTATTTGTTTGGTACCATGTTCTTCATACCATTTTTCTTGAAGTGTGACAAGTTTGGTTCTGAGATTCCAATGGGATCATGAGATATATTGTGGGATGTAGTGTGATTTGGGTAATATTTATGGTTTCAGAGAACAGTCGTCACAGCCACATGCAGCAACAAGTACACTGGAGACAGTTACTCCTTGAATTATATACATACACCGAAGGATTTAATTAGGATTTTACTATAATAAAAGCACCATGGGTGCTGATGCCTCGGTGGATGTGCCAAACTCAATCTACTTTTAGCCATTGCTAATACATAGTGACGGTACATGTACGATGAATGTTATTTGCAGAAGTTAATTAGCCATGTGCCTACTAATAATTTATCTTCTTATAGTGAAAAAGTAAACGAGTCATTGCTATAAGTACATGTACCGTACTTAACCGTCGAAGCGCCCATATGTTTTCATAGCTACATTTAGGCTAAACAAGGGGTGGGCGGTTATTTGATATGGCCGGTTCGACGGTTAAGTATGGTAGTATAATTATTTAACAATGAATATGTGTTGTGATTTGCAGATATTGATTAACTGTTGCTTGGAAAGCCGAATTTGCATCTATACAAACAGCAACAGACCCACTTTTCTACTCCCAAGCCCAAGTTGCTCTTATAGAGAGAAAATAAAGAGACAATGAGTATAAATAGTGTGTATTTCTTATATTGAAGGTGTCAATGATGAGTCGAAGTCCTTGCATTTATTTGTGGTGAAAAGTGACAAAGTACAATGATGTGATGTCTTAATACCGTATAGCTGGTTATTTTCGAGGATTGACCCAGACACACGAAAATTTTGTGCCTCAAAAATTGGTTTACATCCGGTATTGAAGCCTCTCTACTGTAGGGGTGTGGTCATTTGAACCACTATCCTCGAAACGTTTTGTTTGGGCAATCCGCAAAAATTTAGTGCCTCGAAAATAACCCGCTATACGGTAGTTACTCACTGGTGCAGGGGACACCTGCAATAGCCAGACCCAATCTTTGTGTGAAGGGGCGTAGCTTGTGAGACTATATAACTGTACACCAGAGGAGGTACGACAGGAAGTGATGTTTCACTGCTAAATTGAATTCTTTACATACCGCGCACACTTGCCACCAATAAAATGTCTTCCTTAGACTAGACGCTAGACAGTGCCAGCTGCAGTCCTTTCACTTGTCGTAGAGATCAGAAATTGACAAACTAGAAAATAATCATCCCACCTTTCTCTTGGACTTGTAAAGTTGGAGTTCAGTTCCTTGAGAATGAAAACAGTGACTCTTATGTTGTGATGATGGATGCCTTCATCAGAGCTGATCCTGTAAGCTTGGCAAAGTAGTGCCTCCTGAAAGAGTTTCATTACTCAACTTAAAAGATTACTGCTTTGTATGGTAAGAATTCTTGTCTACTACATTTCGATGCAAATTAATAATGTCTAGCTATATAATAATAAAGACATCATACATGTATTTTATAGTACAAATATTACAAATGTAGGTATGTCAAATCTATACGAGATGAACTTCTCATTATAGAAGGGAGTATGGATGATAAAATGCATCTGATGACGAATGTCTGACAAAAGTGTTAACAGAATCTGATGAATGGCCGTCTCTAAACAAATTAGCACCATCAGTTTTTTAAGTATGTAGGTGTTACCCGTGACCCCTAGCTTGAAAAAACATTGAAACGAGCATTTTATATGTTATCAACGTAAAAAGAAGGTTTTAAATCCCGAACCCTACAATCTTTGATTCTCATGCAGTGGCATTTGAGTGCGAGGTTGCTGGCTGTTAACTGTGGACACCCCTTGTGAAAGAATCAAAGCACATTGCAAATTATTTACCTCTTCTATAACACTCTAGCGAAAGCAAAAACATGGCGAGAGGCATATTAGCAAGTGTGCGCTTGCAACACTCGTTTTTTAAGTGTTGCCTTAAAATCAAATAAGTACGGTATGCTACTCACTTTTTAGTGTCACAGGCTATTGTTAGCATCAGTATGCCTTGCGCAAGCTTGCAACACTCGTTTTTTAAGTGCATGTTGCCTTAAAATCAAATAAGTACGATATGCTACTCACTTTTTAGTGTCACTGGCTATTGTTAGCATCGCGCAAGCGAGGTATACGTTAGTGTGGTGTGTGTGTCTGTCTGTGGACTGCTACAGCTGCTCAAAGATCAATGAAGTGCAAGTAAGAGTTTCAATAGATTTTTAGCCATGTTTTCATTTTAATTTGGGGATTTGCAAAATAATTTTTCGTTCTAGTTTTGCTTATTTGGAGCCGTTTCAGAAGAGTGCGTAGTAAAACTTGTCCATGGAGTGTTGCTGTACTAGTATCATTTCCTACCTTGCTATGTAGTGAAAAACGTTCAGCATGATATCTGTGTTTATATGCAATAGCTCTAGCTTTAGGCTATGCATGTAGCTTTGACACATCCACCAAGGCATCAGCACCCGCGGTGCTTTCATTTACTAACTAGTATTGAACAATTATTGCCCAATGAAAACCATTCTACCAAGAGTATAAATATAAGAAGAGAAAAGTGTCGAACTACTGATAGCTCTAAAAAAATTCGTGCACAAAGTCCTGTCAACTTCACGTGAGCAAATCGCAATCGACGACGTTTGCGCATCTATTACGTAACGCACAGAACTTGTTAACAGTGAGTCAAGAGTGCAAGTGAAGAGGATCAACTCGACTGACAATTGTCTCTATTTTGTGATATCAATGGGCAGTGAGCAGCTCAGCCTCTGAACGTGAAAGAATTACCACACCCCTAAAAACGACAATACTTTATCACGTGCGTGTCATGTTACTTTGTGCACAGTTTTTGTGTAGAGCTACATGTATCAGTAGTTCGACACTCTTCATTCTATACAATTATGAAAGCACTGCATTTACAGGTTCAACATATTTAAGGTGCAAACTGCCAATAAAAATGGAGGGAATACAAAACGAGAGTTTAAAATGCCTCTTGACAATACATAACAGAAGACAACAAAACATCAACTATGGTCTTGTTTTTTATCTTTACGATTCAAAAATTTGTCTATTGTAGTGATACCAATAAGAAGTAGCCCCTGCACAATGTAGAAAAGAATAATATTGCTGTTATGCTGTACAGTGCACACGTAATAACAACAAATAGGGTATAAAACACACATAACCAAGGAAAGATTAGACACCACTGCAAACTCATTGCATACTCTCCGGTACGCATATCAAGTATTAATACATGTAACTCACCAGTGCAAAAACAAATTCACCAAACAGCTGCAGAATAATAAGACAGTGGAGGAGTAAAGAATTATTCATGCACGACTTGTAATACCGGTATACTATTGTACATGATTACACAAACTCACCAGTGTACTTGTTTGAAAGTCAAAGTACTGTGTCAGACCCCCGCTGATAATAGGCCCTATAAATTCTCTGCAGCCAGATAAAGTGTATAATAATTACTATAATTATTATGAGTGACATTCCATGATTCCCCACGAAGCAAAACCAATTATTAGTGATGCCCCAATCATTACAGCTGTCTTACTATAGCAATCGCACACTTTTGAGCTTACCCCAATGAGACAGAGGATGAGATCACACCGGACAAAACACTGGTAAGTGCTTCACTATCCACTACTCCAGCAGATTCTCTACACACATATTCAGCATAATTATAATGCTCGTCGCACAAGTAAGTCTACAATTTCTCTGTCTGCCTGCCGACGACATCTACACCGTAAACATGTGTATGATCGACGTTGTGGCTAAGTTTTTAAATTCAAAGCCGTATAGCGGGTAAATTTGGCGAAGAAAGCAATTGAACTATTAGTGCGATGTTTAATTTGACAACCATGCTGCATGTCACATGCACTCATCAATTTTGGCGACCCTGATTTGCTAATTCATTGTCAAAATTACCTGCTATACGGTATTTGAATATTATTTAATGTCTACACAGGGTTCTAAGCCAGGCTAATATACATGTACATGCTTCCAATTGAATTCCGCAAAGGCATGTATAAATGTTGTTAAGTACATGAATGTAACTTAGGAGAGTGTACATACTTTGATAGGTTCAGTATGTCAGTGTAGATAGGCACCATTCCAAATGCTGCTCCACATCCAACCACCACAAATGCAGTGATTGTTATCCACAATTGGCTATAGAAAAAGTAGATGCATGTGCATAAAGTTAAACTCATACACAAAGTATATACCTGTGCATGTAAAGTTAAACTCAATGTGATTCTGGCATAATAAAACAGTTAAATTTGCATTTATTGTACGTACATAATTGGGTAGCTGTGAATTTTACCAAAAACAGCAAAACATACAAAACGTACGGGTATGATATGAAGTCCGCAGGCCCCAAAAAAATATAGCCAACACTGTACAGTATTTGTCCAAACAAAATAAATCCTCTTGGACCCTGCATATGAAATAGAATTACTCATGTGTGTGTAATTATAGTCAGGGCTTCATTTGATGATTAGACAGTATAGACAGCATTATTATTGTCAGTGGTGCCAGAGAATTTAAGTTAATATTGACGTTGAAACTTAAAATGAGTCGCACTTACATGTACTCACTTACACGTACTTAGATGAAGGGCTACTAGATATAATACAACTACCAATTCTGCATACCAGCTTGTCGGAGAGAGGACCAACCACTATAGAGAACACCATGTAGGACAATGGTCCAGAAAGGAAGACAAGACCAACATACAGTGGATCAAGATCAAACTGCAGGACAACAGGTAACTAATCATCACATAATTATACTCAACAATGCTGTTACTATAAGAAGTAGGGTGATATGTGCATGGCAACATCTTTATAGAAGTTTACTCACAAATTTAGATAGGAATGGCTGAAACGAGGGAGTGAGGAAAGAAATTGCCGCTATGGAGAAGATGTTCACAGTTACTATGAGAAGAGGGAAGAAAAACAGAAAACTGACACTTGCATAATAACACACTGTTAAAAAAGGTCCTCGAGTATAATTAGTATTAGTGTACGTGTGTGCATATTTATTCTTACACATTAATTTTATTCTTACTAAGTAAAATGATAGTGAAGTTCGACAAAATCATCTTTATTATTTTCCAGGACAGAGGCTGGGCCTTGCAATCTGAAAGGCAATCGTGGTATAATGAAACAGTACAAGCGCTTGAGAGAGCTAACCAGGCTTCTTGATCAGAAAGAAGCAGGGAACCAGGAACAATAATGAGATTGACCCCATTACGTGAAAAGGCAGGCTGAATCCTCCAGCCTGGTCCGTAAAGAAATAGAGAGATGAGAAAATGCAGTTAGTTATCTTTGCTAAAAAGTATAAAACAGGTGTATGTACAATTATATGAAAGCATATATACATGCATGAATACAAACTTTAGGGATAGACACACAGCAGGATATAAATAACACTCTAATGTTTTCCGAGGCATTAAGCACTCAGGTGCTGTGGGATTTTTGTTTAAGCGGGTGGCCATAACAGAACGTTCACATGAGCACAATGAATTACCTGATATAGCAGTCCTCCCAGTGGTGGACCAATGGCATATCCCAGACCGGTAGCAACTTCAAAGAGCCCCTAGCAAGGAAATACTTAGCTTTGTAAGAACTACCAATACCACATAAAAGGATACACTATAATGCGCAGACATACATGTACATGTGGAAGTGAATTCTTGTTCAATATGCCATGGTTATAATAATACACGTAAGATGCCATTGCTAATTATATGTTACCAACGTACCACAGCAGTCCCAATATGATTGGGGAAAAGCTCGGGAATGAGAGCATAGCAGGCTGTAAAGAACATGGCTGACCCCACACCTTCAGTCATTCTCAAGATGATACACAATGTTGCAAACATCCACCCAGAACTGATTTGTGGAGAGGACATGAACCTGCAGAATAAGAAGCTTATTGAGTGCCTAATACCAGTGCTCTACTAATACAGACATGAGCTAACGACTATAAGCCAAAATTGTTTTGATCTTTTATATTTCATGATCGTTGAAGAGTGTGTATGCTATACTATAATAAAAGACTAGGGGCTATGCGCTAAAGAATATGACCATTTCCATGTCAAATGGTTGCATTGTCCACATCCCATTTCAATGTGAGTACGTACCCCAGCAAAATGAATGGCCCTCCAACCAGCCATAGTCCTGCCATTAGAGTGAATCTCAAACCAAGACGAGGCAGCTGGATTAAGCATGATACATTGTTAAAACAAAGGGTTTAGCCTTATTAGCATTACCATAATCGTATAATGTGCAATTACTGTCTTGAAGCCCACGAAAGCAAATCATCACAAACTAGACCACTGATGTCACTCACCACTTACCAGGTACCCAATCAGTGGAGCTAAGATGACCACACAAAGAGGGGAGCTGCTCACAATCACTCCTACCATTGTGGGGGAGGCTCCCTTGTCTGCTGCCTACAGGAAATTTAAAACTACCATGGCAAGTATACAAACATGGTACCTACATCCCCTATACATCACTATAGATTTTATAGATCACTAATCTGGAACAGTAGAAAGTGTAGACACTACTAACAAGTGGGCTACATCACCTGTGTAGCTGAATACCGGTGTTCAGATACGTTGATATATCCCTAGCCACCAGAAACTAGTGCATACAAGGGGAAACATTGTATTACATGTGCTCCTTTGCATGACCTACACGTACACGAGGGAACGCAATACATGTGGGTCATGCTCTAATCCCATTCTGCATTCTGACTTATGTACTACTCTACATAATATCTATGAGACGAACGAAGTGTATAGTGTTCAGCTCACCTCCCCTGGAAAGAAAGGACCAAAGAGGGAGTAGGAAGCACTGACAACCATGATCCCCAGCCACAAAAACACTGCTGAGAATATAGTTTTACTTGACACAGCCCATCTCTTGGTAAGTTTAGCTTCAACCACAGAATTGATCGAAGACTTCTGGCATAGGAGATGGTCAGTTTCTGTGGCTTTGCTTTTGCTACCGAGATCTAGTACAGGAGACTGAATGGAATGAGAGTCCCTGTTGATACCCTCTGGCTCCATGCTTAGCGCTTCAAGACGCTGCTGCTGCGCACAACTTGGCAATGTCGTCCACTTGACTCGACTGGAAACCTATAGGCTATGGTGCAATATTAGTGCCAAAATTAGTCTATTAGAGTATATACGTATTTGTATCTAGGGGGGTACTCTTTTTGTCAACAAAATTAATAAACATTCAGGGGTACACTTTTTAGTGTAGACTATCACTTGGGGGCACTTAGTCTCGAATACCCGCCTCAACCTAAAAGCTTTTAGGTTGAGGCGGGTATTCGAGACTAGGGGGCACTCTTATCAGTTTAGGTACCTACTCAAATATAATTATGTTCCATACCTGAGTACCTAACCCCCAAGTGTTTCTTTTTGATACTTTACACTAAAAAGTGTACCCCTGAATCTTTACCAGTGGACCAAAAGAGTACCCCCCTAGATACAAAATTTAATACCGTATAGCGCGAAATTTTCGAGGCACTTATATTTCGTGGATTAGCCTCTAAAAGCTATTTCGTTGCACAATGTTCGCGGAATGACTGCTTACCGGAAGCCACGCCTTTAAATTTATGCATGCTATAGCAGGTAATTCAATTTTCGTGGACTTAATTTTCGTGTAGGATTCTAACCCACGAAATCCGCGAAAATTAAGCCCCTCGAAAATTTCGCGCTATACGGTACATAAATTTTGGTAGTCTCGAATACCCGCCTCAACCTAAAAGCTTGAGTCTGGTCAAACTCACATTGAGGTTTGGTTCAAGTGTGTCCAGGAATTTCTTGGACATTTAATTGACCACAAGTGGGTGTGAAACATGAAAAAGTTATAGTCTACATGAATATCATTATAGCTAACCGCCGCAGCAGCATGGATTGTTACTAGTAGAAAGAATTAGCCCCTGACATCGACAGAAGGCGACGTAGGAAAATCATGGAGAGAGTTGTAAGGATGTGATACTAGAACTCTCCAGACTAGCAACAGGACCTTTGGAACACCTTGTCGAAATTAACAGCCTAAATGCTCATTTATGTGAATGTGACCGTCGACCATGGTTTCATGGCCCTCTAGCTCTGTGCAATGATGGCTTCAAGCTCAGTGTTTTTCTCGTAGGCTTTCAACTCCTAGCCTTAATTGATACACTGTCTAATATAGAGAGTCCTGGTAAACTCTTCAGCATCTAAATGGGCAGCCATCACCAGGGGTGTCCCTCAAGGTTCTATTCTGGGCCCACTTCTTTTTGTAATATTTGTAAACGATCTTCTGAATGTCGTAAAGTCCTGCAAAATTCATCTATATGCTGATGACACGACAATATACTCCTCACACAAGCTAAAATCAGAAGTTGAAAAATTTCTAAATACAGACCTTCAAAACATCTCACAATGGATTGAAGACAACAATCTTAAAATGAATATCAAAAAAACCCAGTTCATTTCTGTTGTGGTTTAGTTTACTTCCTGTTCTATGTGTACTATTTATGTACGTGTGTTCTCAATGTTTTTAGTCTCTATTAAACTGTCAACTGTAAACCAGTACTGAGTTGGTAACTTAGCGGTGAGTCCAGACCTAGCTAAGTTACGACATAAATTGGCGACGAGGAGTTAGAACTCTATGATGGCTACAGGACTGCTTGGGCACCTCGAGCAATTCGATCCAGCGTTGGAGGAATGGCCGCAGTATGTGGAGAGACTCGAACAGTTTTTTGTTGCGAACGATATCACTGGAGATGGTAGTGCTGTGAAGAAGAGAGCTACCTTTCTCGCAGTGGTGGGCCGTAGTGCCTACAATCTGCTGCGAAGTCTAATTGCACCAGCAAGGCCTGCAGAGAAAACATTTGAGGAGCTGGTGGAAGTGCTTACTGCACACTACAGTCCGAGGCCTACCGAAGTCATGCAACGTTTCCGATTCAACTCTAGAGCGAAGAAAGAAGGAGAGTCTATTGCTGACTATGTAGCTGCGCTGAGGAAGCTAGCCGAATTTTGTAATTACGGTGCTGCATTGGACAAAGTGCTATATCTACGTGACAGGCTAGTGTGGGGAGTCAAGGACACCTACATACAGAAGAAGCTGCTAGCAGAACGAGAGCTGACATTGGCTACGGCTATTCAGATTGCTCAAGGTTCTGAGACTGCAGAGAAGAACCTTCGTGAGATGGGAAGCGAATCCCATAAAGAAGGAGTACATTACGTCCAGAAACAGACGCCGAAACCGATTAAAACTAACTCGAAGTGTTATCGATGTGGCAAGACGAGTCACAGTGGCAATGACTGCCCGTACAAGGACTTTGTGTGTAGAGGATGTCATAAAGTGGGACACTTGCAAAAGATGTGTCGAGCTGCCAAGGGACGCCCAAACCCAAAGAAGTTCCCTCGACATGACAAGTATAAGAAAAGGGCTGGAATAAACCAAGCAAGAGAGTCTGGAGAATCAGATGACGAAGACTTCCTGCTGATGGTAGAAGTTGGAGGAATCCACAGGATCTACCAGCCCCCAATAAAAGTACCCGTGAGTATAGAGGGTACTACTGTGTGTATGGAACTAGACACAGGTGCCTCAGTATCTCTAGTATCAGAGTCACAGTACAAACAGTTGTGGCCAGGGAGGAGCTTAGACCCATCTGATATCAACTTACAGACCTACTCAAAGGAACCCCTTGTAGTAATGGGAAGTTTTGATGTTGAGGTTGTGTATGATAACAAAAAGGTGACCTTACCTCTTGTTGTTCAAGGGAATGGACCTTTGTTGTTTGGCAGGAACTGGCTAAATGCTATTAAGTTGAATTGGTCTAACATTCACTATACCCAAGCTCCAGGTTTACAGGACTTACTGGCCAAGTACCCCGATGTGTTCCAGAAAGGACTGGGTACGTACCAGGGACAAGAAGCCTCCCTTGTAGTGGACGCTGATGCTGTTCCCCGTTTTAACAAAGCCAGACGTCTTCCATATGCTATGCGAACGAAAGTGGAAGAGGAACTGGAGAGGCTGGTTCAGGAAGGCACTCTGAAGCCCGTGGACTATGCTGAATGGGCCGCACCAATTGTGGCAGTGTTAAAGAGTGATCGAACGAGTGTGAGAATATGTGGCGATTTCCGAATGACAGTTAACCCCGTTTCTAAACTCCATCGTTACCCCCTGCCGAAGGTGGAAGATTTATTTGCAACCCTGGCTGACGGAAAGATCTTTACTAAATTAGATCTGACACAAGCTTATCAACAGTTAAAGCTTGACACCCAATCTCAGAACTATGTGGTAATCAACACCCTAAAAGGGTTGTTCCAATACACGAGATTACCTTTTGGAGTGTCATCAGCCCCTGGCATTTTTCAGAAGACCATGGAGACCCTGCTACAGGGTATTGCTGGGGTAGTGGTGTATTTGGACGACATTTTGATCTCTAGTGCAACCGAAGCGGAGAACCTGAAATCACTCGAGGAAGTGTTGAAACGCCTATCCGAAGCTGGTTTGCGAGCCAAACGAGGCAAGTGCACGTTCATGGCTCCATCTGTCGAGTTTTTGGGTCACCTGGTTGACGCTAAGGGTATCCGACCCTTACCTGAGAAAGTCCGTGCTGTCCAGCAAGCACCTACCCCTACCAATGTGACGGAACTGAGGTCCTACATTGGATTGATTTCTTATTATGGGAAGTTCCTACCGAATCTAGCCACTCGTTTAACACCATTGTACAAGCTGTTAAACAAAGATGTGCCATGGAAATGGTCATCTGAGCAAGAACTTGCTTTTAACAGGTCGAAACAGCTGCTGACATCAACAAATCTGTTAGCTCATTACAACCCCCAATTACCTATTGTTCTGGCCTGCGATGCCTCTGCATACGGAATTGGAGCCGTACTTGCTCACCAAATGCCTGATGGTACCGAGAGACCGATAGCCTATGCTTCTAGGACTTTGAATTCGGCTGAAAGAAATTACTCGCAGCTTGAAAAGGAAGGACTGTCCTGTGTTTTCGGAGTAAAGAAATTCTATGCATACCTATTTGGTCGAAAATTCACTCTAATTACGGATCACAAACCGTTATTGAGCCTGCTGAGTGGACAGAAACCAACCTCATTACAAGCCTCCGCAAGGATTCGTCGATGGTCATTGGCACTGTCGATGTACGAGTACGAGCTGAAGTTCCGAAACACTACAGCTCACGGTAACGCAGATGCTTTGAGTCGTCTGCCCTTAACTGACACTGTTCCTGATGACCGAACACCACCAGAACTGGTGCTCTTACTGGAACATCTCGATTCCTCACCGATCACGGCTGCACATATCAAAGAGGCTACCAGACGAGACCCAGAACTCTCTACTATTCACCAGTATGTGCAACAAGGATGGCCACACCGTTCCGCCATGGAAACCAGTCTAATGCCCTTTTATGAGCGACGAGAAGAACTTTCAGTACATGATGGTTGCTTGCTGTGGGGAAATCGTGTGGTGGTACCCAAGACCTACCGAGGTGATGTGCTCGTACAACTGCACGAAGGACATCCTGGCACCACTCGCATGAAAGGACTATCGCGTATGTATGTGTGGTGGCCTGGTATTTCGAAAGACGTCGAAGAGACGGTACAAGATTGCATTCCCTGTCAACAACAACAGTCAAAACCACCTGTTGCCCCACTCCATCCTTGGGCTTGGCCTACACGCCCGTGGGCCAGATTGCATATCGATTATGCTGGTCCCATTCACGGACAAATGTTTTTGATTATCATTGATGCCCATTCAAAATGGATTGAAGCAATTCCAACATCTGGCTCGACATCCCGAGTAGTGATCGAAGAACTACGGTTTTTGTTTTCTCAATTTGGCCTACCAGAGTGTGTTGTGTCTGACAATGGCACATGTTTCACTAGTGCAGAATTCAAAGGATTCCTGAAGAAAAATGGTATCAACCAAATTCTGTCTGCCCCTTATCACCCCTCTACAAATGGCCTGGCTGAACGAGCAGTGCAAGTAGTTAAGAAGGGACTTAAGAAGGAAACAAAAGGTTCGATGCGCAGTAGACTTGCAACGGTGTTATTTGCTTACAGGTTAACTGCACAGTCAACCACTGGACAATCCCCAAGTGAACTTTTGTTAGGTCGTCGACCACGATCTCGTCTAGATCTGCTTAAACCGAACACAGCAGAGAGAGTTGAACGTCAACAAGCAAAACAGGTGAAACAACACGACAACCGTGCTCGCGAAAGAAGTTTTGAGCCCGGAGATCTGGTGTATGTCAGAAATTACCAGTCAGGAAATCGTTGGTTACCGGGTGTGATACAGGAAAAGACAGGACCAGTATCGTTTCGAGCGAAGATGCAGAATGGTCAAGTGCGAAGGTGTCATGTGGACCAGGTTCGGAACCGAACAGTAGAGGAACCTACCGAGCCAGAAGAGGTCCCTATTCCGAATGCAATTCTTCCTGACGAATTGACCACACCGTATGCACCTCAAGCTGATAGTACTCCTGGAAACAGCTCCCCGTCACCTGAAGTTGGTGTAGAACCACCTGTCGACGTCCCTAGTCAAGGTGTTGTCTCAAAACCTGCAACTGCGATTAAAGTATACCCTAAGCGTAACCGTAAGACTGTGGATCGATATGAACCTAAATGGTAGTTATTGATTGGAAACTGGTATTTTATTGGTATTGTTTTGTCATTAGTTGGATGATTTTTGTCATTAGTTAATTTTGTGAGTCCTCACTAAAGGAAGGAGGAATGTTGTGGTTTAGTTTACTTCCTGTTCTATGTGTACTATTTATGTACGTGTGTTCTCAATGTTTTTAGTCTCTATTAAACTGTCAACTGTAAACCAGTACTGAGTTGGTAACTTAGCGGTGAGTCCAGACCTAGCTAAGTTACGACAATTTCTCTCACTAACAGCAAGAAAACAGGAAAAATTAACATCCAGTTAAAAGGTGAAAGCATTAAGGAGACGGACTCAATCAAATACCTAGGAGTCACTGTAGACAGAGACCTTAAATGGAACTCACACATCAGTGGTGTAAAGAAAAAGCATCAGCTGGAATTGCCTGTCTCAGAAAAATAAGCCCAAGCATCCCCATCAACACAAGGAAACTCCTCTTTAATGTCTTGGTTCGCCCCCACTTGGACTACTGCTCAGTAGTATGGCATGCCTGTAGCAGCAAGCTCAAAGATCGAGTTGAGAGCATCCAGAATTATGGCATGAGGGTCATCCTGGGCAAGCCTCCTAGGACTCCAAGTTCTCCGCTGCGTAGCGAGCTAGGATGGACTACTCTAGAACAGCGTTGAGAAGAGCTAATGCTGGTACAAGTCCACCGCAGCATAATTAAAACAGCACCTAAGTACTTGCAAGAACTATTCACAAAGAACTCCGAACACAGTAGCAGACAAGCACAAGTAACAACTCGTGGACAAGATAATCTCCACCTTCCAAGACCATCCACTGAGCTACTCAGGAAAAGTTTCAGTTTTCAAGGAGCTCTCAAGTACAATGCGCTTCCTCAAGAACTCAAGAAAACAAATACAGTACCAGCGTTCAAGAACATTATACACAAACTGTTCTCTAACTGCAACTAAGCAATTATTTTTCTACATTCTTGTCTTTTGTTCATGTCTGTATAGTATACAGGACCTGCATTAAAACCCACACTGTGGATGCAGCATTTCCTGCCCAAATAAAAAGTTCTATCTATCTATCTATCTAGCCCTCTGTGTATGTTCTGTCCCTAACATGTACATGCGATGGCTTGTGGCTTTATCACTATGCTTGTGGGCGTGTAGCCCACTTGACTTTGCTGACTGTGCAGAACAAAGTTCATATGTGAGTTTGACCAGACTCAAGCTTTTAGGTTGAGGCGGGTATTCGAGACTAAATTTTGGCACTAATATTGCGCCATAGAAACCGTCTAAAGAAAGGGGCGTGGTTTCAAGTCTATGTAAGAAAGATTTGGTCCCCCTCGAATTTTTTCCCGGACACCCGCCGGACCAGACCTGGCCTCAAATCCAGGCCGATGTCCTTTTGCCTTCTGCATTGCATTGGTGACTGCAACCGCCACTGTATATACTGATCTGGTTCAGCTTGACCAGGCGTTCTTTCAGATAACGAACGGCTGGTCTCGAGGCTAATAATGGACTGGGTTGCCATTTCTTTGTGAAACCAGCGTGAAGAGTCAATTTTTTGTCATCATCGTCTGCCATGTCTACAATTGCTCAAGAATAGTATAATTATGATAATTTTCGGGGACAAAATATTTGTGGTTCAGCAATATTTAGACATTTCGTGGTTGCTTAGCTTGCACTGCAGGTAAAGGTAGGCAAGGTCACTTCATTCGTGGATAAAATATTCGTGGTCAGACCTCCAACCACGAATATTTGCCCCACGAAAATTACCCGCTATACGGTATTCAACCAAAACACTACCCTCGATTCTAGGCCACACTGAAGATGTTGAGACCTTGTGAAGGAGGCTACCAAAACACAAGCACAAAAACAGCTAGCGAAATATATAATTATGTTTGTTAAAGTATTCTACCAACCTACTACCAAGTGTGGAATAAGAATTGTTAGTGAGGGTCAAACGATCGCTCTATTGTAGCCTATATGACTTTTGGAAATTTACACTAAGTTATATATAATTATAGCATCAAAAGAATGCATATTCATAGACAGGTAATTATACTGAAGATACAGAGGTTTTCGAGATTTAAATTAAGAAATTGGCACAATTATAATATTATTGGGAATACTTCTTTCGTTTGTTAGGTGGTGTGTGAACATTTTTTCCGTCACTATCACCACTAGCAAGATTGGCTTGATGGTTATTCTCCACGGATCCTTGAGACCCAATTACATCCAGTCTTCCATGGTTTTCGATGTAAGCGAACAGCTCAGACATTGGATTGATAAAAGAAATGGAAGTATGAAGATTAGCCGAGCTCTTGGTGCCAGTGGGTATGGATTCTGCTGTTTTGAGTGTAGTGTTTAAGGTACCCAACTTTAGTAGTGCGTCTTTGGCTGAGAGGGCCTTCCAGGCTTCATACTCTGTCAGGGCACTCAGGACTTGTGACCCCTTCTCTTCTGTGGACCTAAAGTTACATACAATATTATTTATGCTTTGAAGTTACGAATGTTGACCTTAAAAATGTGCTTTTTGCGGTGTGTTTTATTCCCTGTACTCTGTCTACACACAATGGAAATCGGAACGTACCTGACATTAGTTTCAACAGAGGAATTGAGTTCTTCCATGTGCTCCTTTAACTCGCGCAATTGAGAATCCTTTCGTTTCTTAATAAGCTCCTCGAGTTCTCTGTAGGACTGTTCAATGACCTGAACCAGACCATCCTCCTGACTCCTCAGGGACTTTTGCTCATCTTTGAACAGGTCCAGCTTACTAGAGATCTCTGTAGATTTACTAACTACCTTCTTCACGGTTAGTGTTAACTGCTTCTCTACTTCCATTTTGGCATCACTCACGAGCTTACACTCATGCCCAGCGTGCTTCCCTTGATAAGCACAACCAATACAAACCAAGCAAGAGTCTACAAAGCAGTAGTAGTCCATGTTTTGCTTGTGAGACTCACAGAAATATTTTGATTTGGGGATAAAGTTACCGATCATTTGCATGACAGCGTGGTTTGGAAACCATAGCTCACGAGTGCTGCCTCCAGAGTGTTCTTGCTCACATACTGAGCATGTTATCGTAACCGGTGAGTCCGAGGTGTAGTTGTTGCATTTCTTGTCCAGGCAGTCTGTGGAAATTAAGAGTGCATGAACTATGTACATGTACTAAATACTTTTATCAAACCATGCCTAGACTAAACACACATACATGCATCTGTAGGAACAAAATTTGGGCTAGCAAGCAATGATAATTTAACTAGGGTAATTGATAGCATGAGCCTGCTGCCGTACCTGAGCAGAATGTATGCCCACACCTCAGACTCATAGGCTTCTTGCCCCCCTGTGTGTCATAGTCACAATCGCAGCCAGGGCAAGTCAGCACTGAGTTCTGACGAGCCAGCTCTCCACTGGTGCTTCTCTGGGCTCTGCAAATGTGTAGGGATCCTAGATGTGGTAGAAGGCAAACAACTACAATCTATCCAGTCTCACTAGTATAGCTAAGCGAATTAGAATCAACATGTCAAGCTCCATGTACACATATATACACTCCCCAATTTACGGCTTAGTGCTTCATAGTCAGCAGCGGGATACACTGTAGGTTACACAACAAAACAACAAATGAATAAAAACTCACTGCTGTTGAACCTCAATCTCTGCTTTCAAGACAATACTATCATTGACAATGAACCCTTTCGCTGGGTTAGTGAGATCCTAGAGAGTAGTATAAAAAATGCTAGCCAATTTCAGTCCTGCACTTACCCTTAGCTTCATAAAAGAAGAGTAACCCCAATCGGTTGAGGAGTTTGAGTAGTTATGATTAAACTCTGCATAGGTGAGGTAACGAATCATTGATTTTGTCCAAAAGAATTTCGATACCTTTTGAGTAGCTCTTCTCTGGGTTGTCATGATTGATCAGAGTTATAGTGGCTCGAGTGGGAGCAGCAGAATCACTACTATAGGGAATATTCATGTATGTAACGTGCAGTGCCACATTTTTGAGGATGAAATATTTTGCAGATTGCTAAAACTAAATATTTTGTTTTCGAGGATAAAGGTTCTAATAACCGGAAGTGAACCATGTTGTCAATGATTCCAAACTTTCGAGGTTCGAGGTCATCCACAAAAACTGACTCGGACTTTAGAATAATACATTCTGTATTAAGGAGGAAGTTAAAACTACTCTGGCGATGGATAGAGCCTCATATTCAACGCTTGGTAGACCTGAAAAAACATGGTACAAATGTCGATTTTGAATCTCTGCTAACGTAGTTGATGCTAGTTAACAAGGGCAAACATTAAATACACTTTTAAATAGTGCATATTTTAGAGCAAAAAAATTGTGTTCAGTCTGAGTGGGCACACTTAAATTAAGTGGCGCTTATGTGGAAAATTTAATATTTTAATGATGTGCAAAAGATTACAGCAGTTATGTAATTACAGTGGCACCATAATTTACGCGCTATCTCTAGAACACAATTTTTGAGGTCCTAAGAAACGCCAATCGTTGCTGCAAGAATATGTTCTGCTGAAAAGGGGTGCGAGGGCTGCTTATAATTACTACGTGCATGCATAGCTGTGCTAGCTGTATTACTGTCTAGATGCAGCTGTAAAATACAAAGACCAAAAATCAAACTGTCTATCATGCATCGACCTGCGTACCTAGTCGGGCGCCTAACGGTTGCATGGAAGGAGGTTGGGAATCAGTTTTATTCTGGCCTGTTGCGCAATAGTATTGACGTCATTCTAAGTGGATGCTAGCCAATAGCGATTATTATAGTGGGTGTTGGCCACGCCTCAGTCAATCCAGCGTGTATAAAATTTACACGTGGTAAAGTTGAGTGGGTGTAATCAGAGATACTGCAATCTGATTGGAGCTGGTGGAATCAGAACAAAACTGTGGATAGGCTTGATTCCCGACCTTCTTCAGTACAGTGCAACAGTAGAGGGCGGCAGCGCCCGACTACCGTGTACCTATGAGATTACTATATACATGTAGCTGTAGTATATAAGCGCTACTATAATTTATGTGTGCCCGTTAGACTTCACTGTAATATTTTGCACATCATTAAAAAAATTGTCCTTACAGTAAATTGGTTGACTCTGGAATTCGCTGGAGGTAGACACCTAATGGCTTTGATCTTCCTCCTTGAGAGCTGCCTGTTTGCTCCTTACGTACCACCATCATTCGCCTGTGGTCAACATTTGAATTGTTGGCATGAAATTTGAAAAGAAGAAACTCACCAGAGGTAACCATCCACCATCTGCTTGTCGCTAAGCCTCGTTCCATCCAGTTGGCTGAAATCGGACACTGTGAAACTAAATCCCCCTCTCTCTGACTCAGGCAGTGACTCTGACAGCTCTGACATCACGGCAGTTATGCAGTGTAGATGTCTAATATTTTCTAGAGTAGTGCCAATGCCCACGCGAGGCCCACGTGGCAAAAAGTTATCCTAGACACACCCACCCAGTTCCCCAGATGAGAAGATGGTTGAAGAAGAGTTAAAGCGTCTAGAGCTGTCTGGTGTTGAATTAATTGATGAGGAGCTTGGTAGGGGGTCGTATGGCTACGTTATTGGACTAAAAGTGAAGGGACTGAAGTGAGTACACAGATCCATCTACTGCACTGTACTGGTACATTAGTCTCGAATACCCGCCTCAACCTAAAAGCTTGAGTCTGGTCAAACTCACATTGAGGTTTGGTTCAAGTGTGTCCAGGAATTTCTTGGACATTTAATTGACCACAAGTGGGTGTGGAACATGAATAAAATTATAGTCTACATGAAATCATTATAGCTAACCGCCACGCAGCATGGATTGTTACTAGTACATGTAGAAGAATTAGTCCCTGACAGAAGGCGACGTAGGAAAATTCGTGGATAGAGTTGTAAGGATGTGATACTAGAACTCTCCAGACTAGCAACAGGACCTTTGGAACACCTTGTCGAAATTAACAGCCTAAATGCTCATTTATGTGAATGTGACCATCGACCATGGTTTCATGGCCCTCTAGCTCTAGCTCTGTGCAATGATGGCTTCAAGCTCAGTGTTTTTCTCGTAGGCTTTCAACTCTTAGCCTTAATTGATACACTGTCTGATATAGCCCTCTGTGTATGTTCTGTCCCTAACATTAACATGCGGTGGCTTGTGGCTTTATCACTATGCTTGTGGGCGTGTAGCCCACTTGACTTTGCTGACTGTGCAGAACAAAGTTCATATGTGAGTTTGACCAGACTCAAGCTTTTAGGTTGAGGCGGATATTCGAGACTACTGGTACATGGTATGGTACGCGGTGCACGTAGGTCTACCTGCATTATTTATAACTTGGCTGTGGTTTTTGTAGATCAAGTCGATTCACGGCACCGGATGTTGGTTATAGTAGACCTGGCAAGGAAAGGTTAAATAGCTAAGAGACGTTTCTGACATCCGGTACCGTGTATCCGACATCATCTGCCATTTTAAGCTACAGCTAAGTCTTCGAGTGTACGTACGTAGAGCTGGGAAATAATTACGTTAAGGCCGGCTAGTCTACTGTAGTTTATACCACTTTCATTTTGCCACCCTTGTTGTACAATAAATACCGTAGAAACTGGATAGGGTCAATAGCAGAGCTCTATATACGCTTATAGAGAATGTGCCTATATTATAAATGCAGTAATTTTCGAGCCCTACCCAGTAACCGGATGTCTCTGTAAAAGAGAAATGACTCGAGAGCTAGCTAGAAAGTGAACAAGCTAGGCAATTGCAAGCAGGCACCCTAACTGGATCCAATTATTAATTATCATATTGACCATAAACTGGAACAAAAGGGGTCGAAGTCCACGTCTCACATTCTCTCAGGATGATCAGACAAGGTAACAGCGCTTTCCCAGAGAGTCCTTCCAGATGGATATCACCAGCACTGTACAAGCTTGGAAAAGCGCTTCAATTCGAGTACAAAAACATGCAGTTACATGCTACTTACATGTAGCATGCACTTAAAAAAATATATGCTTATAATCGCTAATAATCCAGTTGCTACGGTACATGTAACTGTATTTGTTGCCCTTTGCTCAGAGTGTTATGTTCTTGTGCCACTTTCCCCTAATTGTTGCTACCAATTGGTCTTGTTTGTACATATATACTGTAGAATACATAATTAGTAATAAGAAAAAATAATGTCCGCGTGTCACTGTTTGAGGCTCTTTTTTAACTCTTCAATTAGTAGATCTGCAAAATTATACCATTGATTATGCGTACTAAAAATAATTATAGTACTCACTGTCTGCACTGTTTGCCCTAATCGGCATTGGTGTAGCATACTCATTGATATCTGTTATCTCTCTTCTGCCAACTAAAGGTGTATAGTAGCCTATCTCCTGTGGATATCTTTTTGCAGATCCTTCTATTTCACGTCCTGCATGGAAACAAATTGTAGTAGCTAGATCTACCGTATTTGAAATAGATCTCAATAGTTAATATCACCTGGTAGCTGTGAGTGTTTAATCCACGTCATTCTGTCAGACTCTCCACTTCCCACTCCACTGTCCCCGGTCCCTCCAGTGAAATCATTCTCTTCATCTGCCAGATTTGGTGGTGCTTGTTTTAGCAGTGCGGTTTGAGCATACTTGGTCCTTGGAAGAGGCTTGGGCTTTTGACGTCTTCTAGAGGTTTCTGGAGTGAGATCTGTGGTGTCGTGTTCAGTTTCTTGAACTGGCATTGGTGCTTGTACCATTTCGTAGTAATTTTCGTCACCAGTGACTAAGGGGGGTGGTGGTTGTACCACAGCTAGGCGCCATTCTTCAACAGGAGAGCCATTATTTGTTTCAGTGAAATCAGTCGACCCAACACTTGATCCAGATATTGCCTTTTGCATCATGCGTCTACTTTTCTCCATCACTTCAGACAATCTTTGAAATGATTTTTGCACCTCCACGACATGTACACATCTGCTCTTGTACTGCTCAAGTATGCTCTCAGTTTTAATAACAGCTTTTGTCAAAGTGTTCAATACCGTAAATGTTTTCGTTTTCATTACAGCTAGCATTTTTTCAAATTCTTATATGTTTTCTGGTGCTGGATTTTCAATTTTATCATGATGTCCTTTTTTCAGCTTATAGTGCTCTTTAACTTCTTCTTTGTAGCGCTGCTCAGCTTTGTACTGCTGTACTTTTTTGATTGCTTCATTTTTTTTGGCTTTCTTCAAAATCTCTATGAGACCATCTGGATTGAGAGGACCAAAGCTCCCTCGTCCTTGTAGGAGGTGTAATAGTTCCACATGAAAATCTTCACGGTCAGAAGTAATCATAGATTTAGGAAGTTGCTCTGCATGGGCTATCTTGATGCAGTCAGTTTTGGACAGATCGTCGGATACATCATTTAGCAGCCAGCCAAAGTTTGTTCTAAGCTTATCAGATGGTATTGTTGCCATTGCGTTTTTCAGTTACTTAGTAATGATGAGCAAAAGAACTATCTGTTTTATACATTGTTGTTTGTTGTTTGTGCACTTATACAGTATACGTCATTATAATGATATTCAATACTGATGTGACTGCAAAGATTCATGTTTACATTCAGTGCTACATAAATTCATTGTGACTTGACGTAAGACAGTAGATCCCCACCAACTTTCTCACTACATTCATTGCTCTCAATCAGGATGTATAACCAGCTTGCACATTCCTGAACATAATTTACTGTGCAGTACATGCAACTGTTTATGAAACTTACACAAGAGTTAATCTACTGTATCAGAACTTCATGTAAATAGTTCCTGCCTGTAAGTTCTGGTGGCGATTCTGTAACGATTTTGATTAGGTGAAAGAGGCTTCTCAATCCTAATGGACTTACATATAATTCATTGGGGAGATGGAGACGGAAGTGTATAAGGGTATAGTGTCTTTGGTAGCAATGGGGTTACTCATTTTCTTTCCAACATAGTTTGGTGCGTGTATACTCACGAAAATATGCCTACCCTTTCTTAAAACTTGAGGGCTGGCCGTATATTTGAGAACTGCAAAACATGCTCAAAAGTACGTATAGGCCCATCTGCATGTTGCTATTTGTCGAGCCTAATCTATGGTAGCAGCGAATTTAAATAGTACTGTCTCTAATTTTGCTATCAGGTATACTGAAAATTATTGTTAGCTCAACCTATATCCATTTGTTTTTCAGATGTGCTGGAAAGAGCCTACATCACACCTTCTTTGAAGGCATTACGACTAAAGAAAGGTGTCGAATTACAAGTATTTTTGCAAATGAGTGTATTCAGCATTCGAAACTTCACCACCCAAACATAGTGCAGTGCCTTGGTGTCTACACTCCCCAAAATTCCGATTTGCCAATGCTTGTAATGGAATATATGCCCCTTACTCTCACCCACTGCTTGGAAAAGTACGCCCACATACCGTCTTCGATTAAGTATCGCATACTATTGGGAGTTTCATCTGGCTTGTACTTCCTTCACGATCAAGACCCACCAATTGTGCACCGAGATTTGACATCCAACAACGTTTTGCTCTCAGAGTCTTTGCAAGCAAAGATTGCAGATTTTGGTGTGTCTCGAATAATTTCTGCTGATAAACGAATGTCTAGTCTTACTACAGCCCCCGGTGCCACTGTTTACATGCCTCCCGAAGCGTTAATCGCTAACCCAAAGTATGACAAGCAGCTGGACATTTTCTCACTCGGTGTGCTGATTGTTCACGTTGGAGTTCAAGCCCTGCCAGCCCCTAACATTGCACCTACAAAGGTTGATGAGAAGGATCGGAATAAAGTGGTTGGAGTGTCTGAAGTAGAGCGACGAGCAACATTTTTAGATAAGATGAAGAGTGAAATTGTTCTTTGTTCATTAGCCCGGAGTTGCCTTAGCAATGATCCTCGACAGCGCCCTTCAATCTTCCACATCATTTCTCAACTTGAAATTCTATTGTCTGCAAATGCAAGTGAGTTCCCTTTTTCCAATACGCTCGAAGCTGCTCAGCTATTGGAACAGAGTCTAATATCAGAAGATACGCTGAAAACACAGGCGCAGTACCTCCACTCTCAGTTGACCGCTGTACTAGAAGATGTACAAGGCGTAGACAGCGTTTCCATATCAAGCATTTCCAGCCAAATCAAATTTCTCACGAAAGTAGCTAGTGAAATGGCATGTAGCAATGCTTCTGTTGTAAATGGCAGTCGATTTGTTTTTAACTACAAGCACCCATCAGCTGAAAAGTGCTTAGTTCAAATGTCAAAAATTCAGAATTCTGCAGAATTGGCTTTAGTTTTGCAGCCTCCAGTGAATATGAGGTTCTCAGGAACGTACGTGAGAACTATCGCATCAAATTTGGTAAAAGCTTGGGGCGTGGCAGTTAGTGAGACGGGTAATTTGTTTGTTGTTGATAACAATGGTTGGGACAGTGTACGCTCCTATGATTCAAGTGGTGTGTATTCTGTTCTTGTTCACTCTGCTGGGAGGTTAGAGTTTAATCCACCGGAATTAAAGTGCTGGCATCCTACTACAGTTGCACTCATGAGTAATGACATCTTGATTGTTGCAGACAGTGGAAATAAGCGCCTTATTAAGCTGTGTCTGCCCCGACATCCTTCTGGTGAAGTCACCGTTATAGCAAAGTCAAAGAAAGGTCTGTTTGAAATATCAGAGTTTTCCTATTTGTCTGTCAGTGCCCCGATGCAAGACAGCCCTGTGGGTATTGCCATCTCAAAACTAGGTTCGGTATTTGTCTGCGATCGAGCAAATCATCGATTGCTAGTCCTAAGCAGTGACCTTGTTCTATTGCGTATGTTTGGTTCCAAAGGTACAGGTCCTGAACAGTTTATCCATCCATGGGATGTTGCTTTTGATAGCCGCTCCAACCTCTATATTTCTGATTGCAGTAACAGTTGTATCAAAGTTTTCACATATAATTTGAAACCACTCCGTACGATCGGTAGCGCTGGTAGTGCTCTTGATAATCTTCGAGGACCAACTGGAATTTGTATTGATTCTGAAGATTTTTTGTATGTAGCCGACAAAGATCATCGTAGAGTTTATGTTTTTGATACTGCCGGTAATTTCAAGATGTATTTCTCGGGATCTCCAAACGGACTGTTTACAAAACCCCTTGGAGTAGCTGTTGATCATGAAGGCTTTGTCTATGTGAGCGATGGAGAGGGAGGACGAGTGGAGGTGTTTACTTAACTGAACTATAATTATATCAAGCCTGACTTGCATGTGCATGTGCTGTGTTTTATACTGAACACCTGTATATATAATTATATATAATTATATTATGATATAATTATAATTACATCCTGGGTGCATGCATGTGCTTTAGATGTACATGGTCGGGGTGTACGAACTAACGGACAAATCTGACTGTTATCTGTTATACATGATAGCTATACGTGCTTTAGTCCACAGAATTTGTTCATTGCTTGGTAACGTCACAGGAGCCCATAATTAATAACAGGGCAGCATATCCATGTATAAGTTAAGTGTAATGCCCTGTTTTCACAACTCTGATGCTTATTTGGTACAGACCTTGTCACCCGGCTCACTGGCAGAAAGTACACTCATTATACTGATTAGCAAGCATCCGCCTCAATTCAATGGCATAAAAGACACAAAGCACCCTCAATGTATGAAAACACACCCTCATTGCTAATCTTGACACTACATGTATAAGTATAATATCACACCAGAGTAATACCATGCAGGAGCACATTACATTCTGTAATGTGCTCCTGGTATACCTATATATATATCTACTGAGCTAATTATTCGCTTCATTTAGTAGCCTAAGACTTGCCGTATAGCGGGAAATTTTCATGGAGTGCAAAATTTCGCATTTTTCGAGGGCAGAAAAAAAAACAAGGATAAACTCCCATGCACCGTTGCATGTACATGTAGAAGCGATATGGGGCTCCCCCCATTTCGGGGCCCCCAGGCCTTAAAACTCTAGCGAGTTTGGCCCCCCCACAGCCCTATTTCACTAGCGCTTTGAGTAGTCTTGCACCAGCCCCGATCGACCTAGCGTTCAAATAGAAAACATCCGGGGCTGGCTGTGCGAGACTACGCTTTGTGGCCCCTCCAGCGCGGGATATGGGGCCCCTACTTATAACTTGCAGTGTAGATGGTATCTACGCTTGTAGCCTCAGCCTCATGGTAGATGGTATCTACGCTTGTAGCCTCAGCCTCATGCTCTAAGTATATCTAAATGTCCCTTGCTGGCTAGATCTTGCACAGTGCTTACTCATAATTATGTCCAAGCGTTTGATATAACACCATTCATGACTATTAATGTTAGGCTAGATCTTAGGAAAGAGGATTATTCCATGGACAATAGTAGATAGTAGATTTATTCACGAACGTTTTCAACTGTGTTTTCTGAAGCAAAGGCTGGCAAGTACGACTCAATTCCTGTGTGTGATGAACTAAAGACAGCCACTGTCAAGCAAGTTTTGGTTGGAAGTACCGTTAGCAATCTGATGGTTGTTGGTGAGAAACAGTCTGTGTTCACCATATGCCAAGAATTTGGAAAGTTTGTTGAGTTCAGAGCTGAATTGTTGGAGAAGCAAAATGTTTCCACAAGAAATGCTTTTGATGTCATGGCAATGGCCCAGAGACAAGTACAGTTTGGTGACAATGGAGTTCCTTCGAAGATACTGGAGAGAACAAGCAAAGACAGGCTGTTTAATGACTTGATACAGTTGATGAAAGACATCAATGTCAAGTGGAGTGATCCTAAGGCGTTTGGTGTTCCATTCTTGAAAAAGCTTACTGAAATACTTTGGTATATTGATGGCCATCATCATACAATTGCTGAAAGCGCTCCTCCAATTCCGAGTGTATTCTCAACATTCACTGGCTACAATTGTCCTGAAAAGTACAAGCACCGGAAAAGGACACAGGATAACTTGCGATCTTCAGAGTTTAGTTTTCATTCTCTGACCCTATGTGATTTTGTGCAAGCAAGTTGGTTTAAGAAAGACCAATTTAAACAGTTAAGGCAAGCCACAGAAGCTTTGATAGTCTGCTTACAGTCGTACGCATCTTTTCTCCAGGAAAAACTAAAATATCAAAAACTTCACCATAATTCTACAATGCACGAAGATTTGTCGCATGTTGATCATAATTATCCAGAAATCTTCACAAACTGTTCCTTCGATTCTCATTCCACTGGACAATGAACTTGTATCTAGAGAACCCTTGATTGATTGATGTTGTGTACTCCAGATTCAGTTTTTAATATGAGTGATAATAATTAAGATTGTGCCTAGTAGCCATACGAGGGAATACGTGTAAAGCTGACTACTGTACTGTGTGTGTGTCTGTAACTGCTCAACGGTTGCAATGCGACGAAACTAACAGCTTCTATAGGCTTCTAGCCACGTTCTCTTGGATTTTGTTTCGTGGGTTTGCAAACTAAAGCATGGGTAGCTAGTTTGACTCACAACAGTGAAGGCTGTTACATGCAGTCTCTTCAGAATCTTTCATCGGTTCGCATGAACTTTTTATTCAACTTATGAGTTAGCCTTGCACTAAATAGCTGTTTGTTAGCTACAAAAGTCAGAAAAGAGCTGCAAAGTTAGCTGCATGCGGATGTAGGACTAGGACCAGAATTCATCAAGCCATCTGTTTCCATTCCTCTTCTTATAATGACTGTGTTCAGTGTCAACAAATAACATAAAACATTATACAAAGCAAACTAATTACCTCTTCTATGTATATACACTCCATTGAGCGAAAGCAAAATATGGCGAGAGCATTAGTACAGCGCAGCTTGCAACACTCGTGATAGCATTAAACTTTACACATTAATCACACAACTTAAATCAATCTTAAAAACATTACCCAGGACTCCTTCAAGCCAAACAAATGGTTCAACAGGTTAGTCCTACAGTCTTGCCCTGATGAACATTATTTTCCGCTACCAGCGAAAGGTTGCTGTGAAATAACGAGAACTGACACAGTTCACGACAAAAATTAAAAGTTGTTGACAGAGGACATTATACAGGATTTTGAAGTAGGGGAAATAAGAAAAGTAACCAGAAAATTTTGAAAAAAAGGTCAACTGTTATTCCAATACCCCAGCTATGGACACTTGAATGCAAATTTTAGAGGGGGGTATCCCCTGTTACCCCCCCCCCCGTATGACACCTAGGAACTGAGATCTTATAAAATAAGCATTTCAATTGAGAGCTTTGTGTACAACCATTGTTATGAGTGTAAATTTCATAGTGTTATGGATATAATTTTATAAGTCTGTACAATTTCAGTGTGTAGAAATAATTATGTCACCCGTAGTAGTAAGAAACACACAAATAATTGGTTCCACAAATCATTAATGTCTTAATTAGCTACTGGGAACTTCCCAAACTGCAACTGGGAATATCTCACTGAGCCACCGTAGACAGGATTCTTGACAGTGGTGATGTTCCCCGATATAGTGCTGTATGCATTTTCCTCTGAATCGTGTGGTTCAGCCTGTGATCGAGCGTTTGGCTGTGTGATTTCATCAATACTTGCATAAAATGAGTCCTTGTTATCAGCATTTATCTCAGGAGTAGGCATATGTGAGCCATATACAGGGTTGTCTGCTACAGAATCTTGCCTAGGCTTGTGTACATCATAGGATGGGTTAAAGCTGGTAATGTCATCATCGTTTGATCCAGATCTGCGTATTCAAAGCAATAATTATAGTCATGTGTGAGTGTTATAGTGGGTATTACTAGATCTAGGCCATTATTACGTGGAACCAAATCATCTTAAATTTTACTACACCTTGTTCTCCCTCTAGAGCAAGATATCACCCACGCTCCCACTACTGCCACGAGAATTAGAAGGGCAAGTAACATTCCTGCTCCAAGTAGAATGAGCAGCCAAAAGAAATTGTTACATGAGTCGGACCTAGAAGAGGAAGAGGCATTAGTGACAGTGAAGTCACAGCGTTGATCGACATGATTTAACACTTGAAGTAAATTGGTTGTCTCATAGTAGAGGGTAATGCAACATTGGTAGTTTGTAGATGGTTGCAGCTGATACAGAGAGTTTTCGAACAACCCATAAGAAGATTGAACAGCAACACTTTGACTAGAAGTTGAACCAGAATCAGTAGAACAACTCATATCAAACTTTTTGATACTTTGAATGGTACTGAAGTTGAATGTTACAAAAGTTGAGTTGGCAGTTAGTAGGATAGGAAAGTTTTGTTGTGTTGATGCTTGCACCAGATTTTCTCTCAGCGTGAACCACTGGTCGTTACTGCATATATCAAGTGTTATATCATTCTTATTTAAGAGTCGTGTTTCACCATCTCTGCAAACTGATTAATTTATATTATTGGTACATGTATTAATGATATAACAGTTTAATATACCTGAAATTATGATTTGAAAGCTGTCCTCACTCAGTATATTCTTTGCTATACATTCGTATGTACCCGAGTCTAATTTTCCCTTATCGTATATTCTTAGTTTGTTCCTGTACACTGCTGTCAAAGGATCAATCACTTCTTGCGAGAATATGTATTTTCCCATACTAGGTAAATCTATTTGGACGTTGTCTTTTGACCAAATAAGGTTTGTTGCAGGTCCACCCGTTGTGTTGCATTCTAACGTCTGTGTTAGTCTGTCATATGTTAAGTTTGACACAGTCACACTTCCTGCATAGACAAAAATGTGCTTTGTACTAGCTGTCACGATTATGGTCCATTGTACATTTAACAATTGAGCTACGATTTAAATAGAACAATTAGGACCTCGTGAGTATTGTTTAAATCTAGCGTGTACATGCATGCCCTGCAATTTCATCACACAGGTGCTTGCTTACGCAAGAAAATGTGACAGTAACAGTCATACAAGCATTGTAAAATATTGTTGAGATAGCAAAGCTCCAAGATTCATTAGCAGCAGGAATTGAACATACATGTGGGTGGCAATTTATATGTTATTCCGTACCTTTACTTGATGACGTGTTACTGTAAATTCCCACATAAACACTCTGCATCACATTTTGTTGGTCAGGTACTTGACAACAATAAATGCCTGGTTCGAACACTCCCCCTTGATACTTCAATTTAACTGTTTGATTATCCCCTTTACTTACAAACATCTCATTGGAGCTGTCAGTCGACACAATGCTTCCGTTGGGGAAAATCCAGTGACCGTTGACATTTCCTTGCGATGCACTTTTGTCTGTTATGCAATTAAGAGCATTGCCTTGAAATACGTCATTCTGAACAGTGTTATTCCTCCCATCATCATCACCTATGTCCTCAATAAAGACGACACTGTTATTGCCGTAGAGTCGACCACCTAGTACTATCAGCACACCTGTGTTCGTGAATACCAGTAGTAAACATAGTATACATATCTATGTTGACCGTCTTAATTAACTATGTACAGTACAGTACAGTATGGTTTGTTTTTCTACAACTTTTGCAAGTGAAAACCTTCATTTGCAAATGAGTAGACAATTTACAATCTGGTACAAAAGTCTATAAAATGCTCAGTACTAGGTGTCACGCTGGCAGGCTTGAATCACCTATACCTATATACGGTATATTATAGCTGTGTACATACCAATTAATGCTGCCATGAAATATGTATCAACAATGGCAGCACAGTTTACCTTCGGGTCTCATACAAATAACCCCTGCATCTTCTCTATGATCGCAACTTGTATCTGTTGGGCACTCAAAGAGTGTGTCCTCAGCTCCAGAGCAATTTAGGTATTGAAGAAACACTGGACCAATTGCTTCTCCATATGAAATGCCACCACTAACAACACCCTGGACTGCCGTAGCACCTGTGGTGTACGCAATTTGGTAATAATGTTGAACAATGATTAATTACTACCGTAATACCTCTAATCAAGGCGACCCTCCAAATATGCGACACCCTCGAGCTCAAATTTTCTGACCTCTAAAAGCAGCAACAATTATTTTTTAATGTCGCATCTTAAAGGAGGTAAATGTGGCCACACCCTAGCCTCGATTCTAGCCCACTGGAAACTACATTTCTAAGCAGCTAGAAATCGAGGAAAGTAGACTGAGTAGAGCTACCTCTAATTAGACGCGACCCTCTAAATAAGCGACACCAGGTCTTCAAATAATTGTTCAACCTTCAAAAGAAGCGACCGCCTTAAAAAGTGTCGCCGATCTTACGGTAATCCTAACCAGGACTATGCATAGTATTGCGGATTCACTATCGTATAATCACATTTCCTGGTTTGTAATGTGCTAAGTGCTTTAATCGCATCTTGTCCTATTATTCACTGTGATTCGTACAGTGATTAATCGCGTATTAGTAATTGCACGTCGTCATTAACGACGTGCAATTACTGCCTTGACGACTGCACGTTCGAATAATGGCCGCGGCAATTTTTTTTACTGAAACTGCAGCTAAAAATGTCCTTAAAACTGCATCACAAACGATTAACAATCAATAGTATGGCTACTCGTGCAATTTGCGCCGAGTGCTATTAACCCATATTGCACTCTTATAGCCATACTATTAATTATACTAATCATCATTAAGGGCGTATAAAAAGATACAATACATGTAACTGACATCAATCCTACGTGCGAGCAGAAACTAAAGCCACAGACTGCGCGGATACACTATGTACTGTACACTGAATAGAATTAATATTACCAAGGGCTTATATAATTATAAAGTTCTAGAAGATTTTTCTTCATGCGCCCTTGAAAGTACTTTTCCACCGCATGACCCTCTCTCTTTTTTATACGCCCTTGCAATTGGTACAATGAGTAATGTTAGCAGCACTTAGCGGTTTGTATGGCAATGTTTGCACATAGCTAGACGATATATACAGAATCCGCTCTATCTCCTCATGTGCTCCTGTCCTAACCATATAACTCTTCATTAAGAATCCAGTTGCAGTTCTTGTCTAACCACTGAGGCGGCAGAGTTACGTACCACACATTCATGTACATGTACCTTGACTTGAGAATCCCAACTGCTTACAGACCACATTCGCATCATTGTCATCAAATCCATCGTCACATACTGTTCCCCATTCATTGTGGATACATACCTCTAGCCTACCCTCCAGGAAGGACACCTTATCAGCAAGCCGGATGGCACCATTGTCACAAATTTCTGCATAAAATCATTGGAACATGCCTTGAATATAATTATTATGCTTGATCAAAAAGTTCACCTGAATTAACTGTCACCACAGTGCAGAGAAGAGCGATCAGACAAATGGTGTTTAACTTGGTATTCATTTCAATCTGTTGCAACAATTTTTTTTGTTTCATACACATTCCTTCATTACTTTTATACCAATAAACTGCAACGGTACGGTGCGTCACTGTCTGTCATTCATACTCAGTAACAATTACAGTCTAAGTTTGTACAAGTGTCCATTCCATTGTATTCCTTACTATATTTAATTATGTTTATAGTTAACCGAATGTTTTGCGAGCATCAAACATAATTTTATGCGAACTTTTGCGAGGGTTGACCAATTCGCAATAGTTAAATCGCACAAGGTCAATTTTTCTGCTGATTTGGCTCATTCGCAAAGGTTTTTCACCAGAAAAATATTCTAGTAACATATACAGTAGGTAGCACACACTTAATACTATAATATAGCGAGTTTGTCGCCTATAACGTGTACCAGATAAGAAAAGCCTTGAGAAATTAATGTCACTTGTTTTAATTAACAAAAAGAATTGAGAAGAAAGCAATGATAGTTGATTCACGGTCTACAGACAGACATCTACCACCCTGGGGCAGCTTGGGCCAATCTTCTCATTCTCCTACGTGACAAAAGAGTTACATGTACATAAAAACATGCATTGATGGACATGAACACTGTCATGTGGAACGTACTCCTATCATAATAAGGACTCTCTTAAAGGACACGTCGTTAATCAGGGCACTAGCTCTAGGTCATGCATGGTACCTGAGGTATATGCACACATTTAGATTCAAGACATGTTTGGGAAATCAAATGAAGTTACTGTAGGTTGTATTTCAAATGTACTAGCGGTTAACAAACCTTTCCAAAATGACCATTGACATAACATGTGCAGTAATTACATCCGTAGAGCGGGTTATTTTCGTGTGGTGGAAATTCCGTACTTAATTAAGCATTAAAAGTGAAAAATTATTATGCGCAATAAGGTTTTACGTCACTATATTCTTAATTGGAAAGTGGTAGTTTACACAAAAATTTGCACCAACGAAAATTGCCTGCTATACGGATACGTAGTTTAATGTTAAATCAACCGTATCCAGATTATAAACTCCATGCCCAATGTACTTGCCTCTAAATAGTGGACAGACAAGAAGCCATGCAAATAGAATAAACGCATGAAGATAGGAAATTGTATTTGCCCTCGAACTTGCTTTGCTAAATCAGCAATATTTTAACAATGTGCTCTCAGTACAAAGGCCACTATTAAAAGATCTCACAGACTCGCTCTATTGGAGTTACAGCTGCTTCCCTTCTGGTCGCCTATATCTGTACACATGCAAGTGTCTTCGTTAATGGTATTCATAATTACTTAATTCGAAATGGTCATGTACATATTTGGATATAGTCGAGGGTCTAGTAGTGCATGTCGATGTAACTGCATGTGGACACAGTGAGCAATGTCATTATCAATTCCTTTTCTTTTTTGCCCATATTTCTTCCTAACTTCCCTAGAAAGGACAACCTTTCCGAAAGCCATAATGTCCACTATTCGGAGTGTCTGCTGTACATGTACAGTATCCTGTAGCAAAATTTGCTGTACCTTGTATTTCTGTCTTGGTCTCTCATCTTCTTCTCCATTTCAGCATCAGAGAGCACCTGCAGTGTCGGTCCCCACTGCTCAGCATCCCCCAACTGACGTACTGGGAACTTGATTGAAGGGAGGGGGGCCTCGCTGCAGTGTACATTACATAACGTCATAGATAAAGGAGAGGGTTGCAACATATGCTACATAATTGTATCATCACTACATTGTATCATCGAAGAATGTGAGGCCTAAAGCAGATACACAACAATAAGCACGATCATGACTTTAAACTGCAGCATATCATGCACTTCTCACATATCAGGATTGCAGCACTTAGCCACTATAACTATATGTACATGTAGTTATTTGCGTTTTTAGCTGCCGCTAGACTTCATCTTGCATTTGTACAATTATTTGTTGCTATATACATACGAGTACTAGCTGTAATAATCACTTTTGCAATGCATCCATACCTACCTGAAAGCATAAGTTCGTGTATGCCAGCTCAGTTGTCCACGAATAGAGTATGCAATGGTTGTAACAAACTCTCCTCCCAAACCCAAGTCGGCACACAGCTGTCGGGCAAACTGCTCAGGGCTGTTGAGAGGATTGGTGAGATCCCATTCAAACTGGTCATTGAGGGAAATGTTGCCCACGTGAATATTTAGCTGTAAGGAAATGGATAGCAATTTCTGATTCATACATGTACATGTGTTGTGCTGTATCCATGTACATTTGTACATGGATACACAAAACGTCTTATCATCAAGGCTGATGACTTCTCAAAGACATAATATACATGTACATGTATGTACTTGTACATTTAAGTACTATGGAGACTCAGAGGCTATTTGACTATGAATAATCTGCAGGTCATCATCGCAAATACATTAACATGCAGATTACTCACGATTGTACAGTACACGTACAAAGCGTACCTTGATGATGACCCTCCTGTCCTCCTCGTCTTCTGGTATTATGTCCACCGAAAACTGCTCACATTGCTGGCGTATAGAGGAGGCTATGGCCGGAACAAATGAGGAGTTTGGCAGCTCAAGGTCATCACACAGAATCTCAGCAAATTGATCAGGACTCAACAAAGTGTCTGCATGCATGTATTACAATTATACGGGTGGGCATGTCAATGACTATACATATACGTACGTACTACACTGTAAGAGGGATGGTGGGATGTAAAATGTACATCTGATTTTTTGCTTTTTATCAAAGCGCGCGGCGCATAATTATCATAATTCTATCTGTGGAAACGGGAGCTGGGCCACAATATCCGTGAGTACTATAATTATACTGTTTCATGAAGGCTAGTGAAGTTTAAGAAAACATTTACACAAAAATTGTACAGCTGTTTCCATACCGTTCTTGTTCCAGGTAAATGTGTCCCTAAGTTTTTGGCCGTCGATGTCAATGTCCAGTCTGATAGGAACCAACACCTCAGGTACAGAGGCTGCTTCGTACATTGCCTTAGGATTCTTATCTTCGTAGCTGCAAAAACATTGTTGACACTTGCTTTCTGAGTTATCATGTAGTGATAGTTTACGTGTACATGTAAGTTACATGTAAGAATTACATACACATACTGTAGGTAGTTGAATTTATACAGTACTAGTATAATCACTCACCATGTTGGGAAGCTCTTGACTTTTTTGGTGTTAGTCTTGTACCTGGCTATGGTAGTGGCACAAGGCACAGCGTCTAAGTGGTAGGAGCTCCCAGGAATTGTGGCTATCCATGGGCTTTTCTTAGAGCCTCTCGTGCCAGTACCTGAGTTGCTATGTTGTGTAGAAGGAGTCCTGTCCACATTACTTGACGAAGACACCACAGTATCAAACCCAAATGCTGATCTGTACTTCTCATCGTTCATAGTTAGAACGTCCTCGATTTCAGACACTTTGACAATTTGTACGTTAGTGGATACATTGTTATAGCCATATCCTATCTGCTCACTGGCATGTTTTCGCTCCTCGTAAGTCATTTTTCTCTTCCATAGCCCAGGATAACGTTTGTAGAGATCTCCTCGAAATAGACGGAAGTAGTTACCAACCTCAGAGCCTAGCATGTACTCGTCACCATCCTCCACGAGACTAAATGATTTTGGACGGGGACCATAGGTTTTCATGGTAGTGCACAATTTCGAGGACATCTTAGAGCCTAGTACAGTGTATCAGTGCAGTGCCTGTTGTACAATATGCATGAGGTGTACAAAAAACACATATAAAACGGTGTGCTTATGTAGATTATATTTGGCCACAAAATTATTTATAGACTGATGTCAGAGCTCTTGGATCTTTGCAGGTAAACTCACAGAACAATTATCAATTGTAAACATCACCAGTGCACTTACAGTGTAACCAGAGGCTCTGGTTTCTAACTTGATCTAGGACGTTTTCACTTGGCATTTGCTTCTAATTAATGTGCACCCAAATACTTTT
Organism: Halichondria panicea; assembly: GCF_963675165.1. Classification (NCBI taxonomy): domain Eukaryota; kingdom Metazoa; phylum Porifera; class Demospongiae; order Suberitida; family Halichondriidae; genus Halichondria; species Halichondria panicea. Next base: position 3,359,313 of record NC_087384.1, read on the forward strand.
GTTTTTCCATGGTGAATTTAAGCCAACACGTACTGTTGCAACTGAACACACCACCAAGATCTGCTATATCTACACATGCTACTATCTAGCCTACTAGGCCAGACAACTCTAATAAAGTAAGTGTCGTGAATGCATAATTATAAACTCGCATCCTCTGACCTTGTTTAGTTGTTTAATTCCCTATACGTATACTCTTATATCTATATGCTTTGATATTGATAGTGCTTAAATTTAGCGGGTTGTCTTGCCTAACGTGGGAGAATTGAGGTCTTTCGAGTCGATAGGGCAGCAGAGTCTCACCAAGTAGATCAATCATTGAATGACAGTTATAGCTATAATTATTATGCTGCGCTGGTTACCCGTACCCTGAGGCCATCATCTTTTTATACATCCCCTCTCTCTAGATGGCTCTCCCCACATTAAAGGTCATACTACAAAGTACACCGTCCCCACTCTATGGCAATGTCAATAGTTATAGCTATAATTATTATGCTGTGCTAGTTACCCTAAGGCTATCATCTTTTTTTTTTATACATCCCCTCTCTCTAGATGGCTCTCCCCACATTAAGGTCGTACTACAAAGTACACCGTCCCCACTCTGTGGCTGAGGGACGCATCGTAAGCAGGAGAGTGTTGGAGGAGGATGTCAGGCAGAGATGGGCAGAGAACTCAAAATACTTCAACAGTTCCAACGTGAGAGCCAGCAAACAGGAGGCCTGGACATCCAGTAAATCGTTCCAGGGCAGGTGTGTGCTGCAGCTATTACATTTCACTTCAAGCAGAAAACTATTAATTTGCTGGATATGCATGGTTTCATAGTGGGACGTTATAAACTTGATTGCTATAATTATTATTATACTACACGTATGCAGAATTTACAGATGTTGTATGTACCTGTATGGAATCGAATGTATCCCTCGTTTAATAATGGTCGATTACATACGTTTTCCAATAGCATGGATGCATACCACAAGAGAGGTATTGAGGAAGAGAAGAGAAGAAAACTTCTGGTCAGAAGGCAGAGATTAAGTGAACTGCTTGAAAAGGAAAATAAAGAATACGAGGTATTGACCTAGGCTTGTGAGTGTGTAGTTGTACAGTACATGTGCCCTTAATATTACATGTATATCAGGGCTCCATGGTATATGTCTGTGTCCATCCTATTGTGTTAAATCCCAGGGGGGCGAAATACCCCCCTCGCCCCCCCCCTCAATGCAGCCCTGTATATGTATACGTGTAGTTGTTGTTTAATTTCCGTTGTACGTGTAGGTTGAGTTGAAGTCACGCTCTCCTGATCAGTTGGCAACCATGAGAGATAGGTATGGCTATATTGTGCATAATTATATGCGTGTGCTGAGTATTTATGTTTTTTAGAGCTGAACATCTCAAAGGGCAACGTGAAAAAGAAAGGAAAATGGTAAGCCAGTTGTAGTAATTCAGAAAGGCACAATTGATTTGCACCAATTATTATGTCAAGTAATTTGTTACCCTTCACATAGTGCAATTTTAGATACACTGTACATGTACATACAGTGTATAGAGAAGTATCAAACAAGCAGTCTCTGTGTCAGCTTTTCACTTATGCAGGAAGACAAAAAATATGTATATGCCATGTCTTGCCTACAGGTTGTTCATCTCTTCAGATAGCATTTTCAAATCGCCTGTAGGCCGGTCGAGCTGTAGCTTGAATGTTTCAAATAGGTCTCCTGGGCATCTCCATGCTCTAGTTTGAATAACTCGCCATCTCGCACCAAGTCAGTGTAATTATCAGTAGCGTGTAAAATAATTTCGTAGTGTATAATATACACTACGAAATTTTATATAATAGAGATTTTATCTATCCAACTACAACTTCTACAACACTAATTATACTTTCTGTAATGCAAGTTGGTATACATGCAGGAAATCGATTTACGTGTTTTACAAACTCGCAACGGTAGCTGACAGTTACTTACTTTGCAGATAGCGGATGAAAAATTTTATGAGCACTGGAAGGACAACTGTCCTGAGCTTAGAAAAGTGGAGTCCAGGGAAACGAATAAACATATTGTCAGTGAGTGGGGGAAACAAAGGGAAAGAAGAGAACAGGTACAAACCTCTGTGGCATGCATTGTTAAGTGCAACATAATTATACTGCTCTTATTTTGCTTATACATGTATAATACAGGAATTGGAAACAGCAAGACAAGAGAAAAAAATGTTCGTATAATAATTATGTAGACAAGTTATATACACTAACAAGAGTTAAAATTCTATTTTCTAGCTATGTACATATCTCACCACACTATTAATCAGAATTCTTTGTGCTATAGGTATGAGTTGGAGTTGGAGCAAGATAGGTTGGCGGCCCTGAAACTACAGGACAAGGAGCAAGAGAGGCAAAAGAAGTAATGTTGTCTATGTTGTATTCAGCACTCATTCACATATAATTATACACACACACGTATGTAATTTCCTTTGATGGTTTTTGTAGGGAGCTCAAGGAGCACAGTGAGGTGCTCAAACTACAAATGAGAGAAATCAAACGAAGAGAGAAGGAGGTCAGTCATAATAATTATTACTACTGTACACACACTATACTCGTCGATTCCAGGCTGCTCTGCTGGAACAAAAACAGGCTAAACTAATTCAGGATCAAATTGAACTGCAGAAGGCGGTAAGGTTTTAACTACTTGTACATGCATGGCTGTTGTGTTTGCAATGTGTATAGGTGCTTGTATAGTACGCCATACACTTGTAAACCTTGACTAATCAGACATATCCTTGTAGGAAGATTCAAGGAAAGCAATGGAGGAAAAACGAAAAAAGAGTGAACTACGGTATACATTAACTTCGTGGAGCAGCAGGTTCTATTAAATAATTATGTTACACACCGCAGGAGATTTCTCATCCATCAATGCAAGGCTCAGCTTCGAAGAAAAAGTCAACAGATACAAGAGTCACTGGTTAGTGCTGTAGTATTGGTCGATAAAACCATGCATGCAGTATTTACCATGCGTACGTTTACTGTTAAAAATTTTAAATTCAGGAATTAGATCTTGCAATCCTTGAAGATTTGGCAGAAAAGGTAGGTTTTTAACTTTTTAGCAAGCCAGACAAAATTATCTGTAAATTATTATATCAATTTAACTACTCGTATGTACATGTACAGTTGTATGTGTGAGCTAGCTAGTTACACTAATTTTCTGTACTGGTATGTACACGTACGTACATGACGTAATAATGCAGATTTTATGTTCAGAGTGTTCACTGTAAGAAATGCTTGACTGCAGGAAAAGGAAGAGCAATCATTACACACTGCTCGTAGGGAGAGAGCTCGTGCAGATACCCTATGGATGAAGGAGGTTATTGTCGAATTACACACTCTTATTTATGTAGCTATACCACTAGTAAAATTGACTGTTGTAGTTTTTCATGTGCTCTATAATATAATTATTTGAATGGATGACCCTCGTGTTACAGATGGTCACTAAACAACTGGAGATCGAAAAGCAAAGAGAATTGGAATTGGACAATATGTACCGGTGGGAATTAATTTCGTTTCTGTTTGTGTTTAGGTACCATGATGGAGAGTGGGGGGGGGGGGGGAGAGAGAAAGTGAGGAAGCATGGGGGTGGTGAGCTGAGAAGTATGTGCTCATAATTATTTTATCCTGTACGTACAGCAGTATATACTTGTACATTGTAAAAATCAGCATGTCAAGCCCCAATAATGGTGGCAGTGGTGTAAATTAATCAGTCCAGATGGAAAATTATGGAAATTACATGTACTAGGTACAGTATATACTGGCAACTTATTGTAGTAATTGGCTCATGAAGACCCCTTGTTTCGAACTACAAACACAATGCATGTGGGGATTAAATAAGAATAGCTGGTTAACATAATGCTTGTTAGTGCACTCTCGCGAAGAGGCAATATAATTTTATAGTGCTCTGATAGTATACCATACCTACGTAGTTGTCACCTCAACTTCAACTTTATTCCTTCTCCAGAGAAGAGGCTGCCCGACTGTGGCAAAAGCGTGAGGCAGAGTGGGAAAAAGAACAGCAAGCGAGAGAGCGGTTAATGAAAGAGGTATTAATTGATCGACCTTGTTGTACGTATAATTACTTATGTTTACAATGTCTTGTGATTGTTTAATGAGTGAATAATGTACGTTGCACTACAGAGTTTCAGATTGTCCATATTTCAGGTATTTGAAGAGCGAAAACAACAGATTAATGTGAAAATGGATGTACTTAAAGAAGAGCAGGTATCTACATGTACATGTATGTGCCTGTAGAGTACCATACCATATAATGTACAAAGGCCTAGATACATACAGGCGTATAATTATGATCTGTTATACTAGCATGAACCTACCATTTACATGCATAATTATGTATGTAATGTTTGGACAATAACCTTATAAGAAAGGTGGTGGTGCGTGTGGTAATTATAAGGCATTCAATCTGGACTAGTGACTATTTGTATTATCCACTGCATGGTATTACAGGACTATTAATGTTCTCTCACTATAATTAAATTATGGGGTACAGTGTAACAGTGGCATACATGTACATGCATGCAATTTAGCTATTGCTTGTTGTGACACGTGTATAGTCTCAGTCGATTCAAGAGCGTGAGAGACTGATTGAGGAGATGGAGGTGGAGGTGGAAAGAGAGGAGGCTGAAGCCACCGCCAGACAGAGAGATACTGCCATGATGGCACAAGGATGGCACCAACAAGTATGCCATACATACATACATGTCATGTTTATATAAAGCTTATGAACATGTTGTAACATTGTGGTGAAGGGGGTAGAATGTACGTGGCTGAACACTGAGAACAGTTTTTAATGTTAACAAAAATCCCTAACACTCTTGTATAGATCAAGGAGAAAACAAGGAAGGAAGAAATAGAATATATGAGGTACCAGCGAGAACAGGAAGAGCAGAGGTACATGCATGCATGCTATATGAGTTCAAGTGATGAATTCTTGCTATTATAGGATGGCTGAAGAAACATATGCAGCACAGGTTCATGATGAAGAGAATATAATAACCACCAGGAGATACACACCCAAGGTATATAGCTGAACATGTTGACCAGCAATCATACATCCAGCTTGCAAAATGTGTGCATACCGTATTACTAGAATGTTTTGCGAGCATTAAACATTATGCGAATTTTGTGAGGGTTGATCAATAATTCGCAACAATAAAATTGCAAAACCTACTAATAAATACACACGATACTTGCCAGAACGCAATAGTTTGATCGCAAAGGGTCAATTTTTCTGCTGATTTGGCTCACTCACAAAAATTCATTAAATATGGTAATGATTATTAATTTTATTTTGTATGTTACAATGTGTGCATGCACATGATGGCTGTTATTATTTAACATCTGTACTATACACAATGTCCGTTTTTATGCAGACGTATTCAAGAAAGAAAGTAGCATGGAACTGAATGAAATAAAACGTTTATAAACCAAAACAAGAGTACTCATTGCAGGAACTATAAGGCTCTATCATCATGTCACTTACTTAATTATAATTATGTACTGTATTTTTGCTGTTGATAATCCCCAGCACGTGTTTTATTATTACCACATGCACAGTTACAGTTACCAATTTTGTTGGTGGCAAAACCGAGTTTAGATTCATGATAAAAATGTTGTTATAATTTGGAACCAGAGTTGTATGTAATTATAGATCTACAACAATCATATACCAATTAAGGTAAAAAAATTCTAGCTGTCCAGCAATCCAGTACCTGCAAGTGTAATAGAACATGCACATGTAACAGCAAATTATTACGCATACGAATTCATTACAAATTACCTCTAAATCCATATTCTGGAGCTGTAGAAAAAGAGGTATACACAAAATTTGTAATACATTGTACAAGCTACATACTTGTACACAATTACTGTTCGTGGGTTATTTTCGTACGGTGTAATTGTGTACAAATTAATTGTAGAGCATCATCCGAAAATTAAAACTATTAATTCTACCGTAGTAAGCTCGATCTACGTGACTATCCTAGCTGAGCTGTAGACTACAATTCATAAGGGTATTATATAATAGTTCATAGGAAACTTTGCACCAACAAAAATTACCATTGGTTTTTTTCACTGCAGTATAATTATAAAGTATTTCACTACTATTATAATTATATTACATACATGTAAGAGATCTAGTATGGCTTAAACCACTTGAGGCCATAGCTCAACTATTTACATACATAGTATTTACGTAGATACTTCGAAAAATTCAAAAGTTTTATAATACAACTTACTTGCAGCTGCAGTTTGAGCCGTTTCTTTCAGAAACAACGCTATTTTATCTTCTTCTGTTGGGGCCTACATGTATGTTGAATATCGAACTACTACTGAGAATATACATATAGCTATAGCTATAATTACCTTCAGGAAGAGCACTGAACCAGACTCTACTCCAAGGTCTCTCAAAGGTTTGTCAGGATGTTGCAACACCTCCCCATACAGATAAAGGGACTGCTCCCGTGGAGTGAGTTCATACTCTTTCATCACCTGCATGAGTAGTCCGTTGTATATGTACATAACAGTGAGCTCAGAGAGTGGGTCAAAACACATGACACTGGGAACACATAATTATAGCGGGCCATTCGTTGTAAACACCTTAATAACGATACAACAACTACAGAAATAGCAGTAATGCTTAATATATTGAGTCGTACAGAAAAAATTCTAATACTACGTACCATCAACTGGAGCTGAAACAGTGACTGGGAAAGATCTATCTTCATTCTCTTGGCAGAAGGTGGTATGCTTCTCCTATAAGACAACAGCGTTAAATTATACATTAACATACTGGCAGAAAAGAGCTCTATAAAAGAATACTATACCTTGATCGCTTCTTGAAAAATGTCAGCATTGACAATGCCTATCAATATAGAAAGATAACGTGCAGTGTAAACAATATGGCACCGTGGCAAGTTAGTAAATGTGATAATAATGTATGCTCAAGTGCACTCAACTATAAGCCTCGTTCCCTGCCCAACGTTTCTCTATTGTAACGCTGGAGAAAATCGGCCTGCATAACTTAACTAGTACAATCGTATCGATTGAGAATTAATTGCTATCTGATTACCACTGACACCATAATACTACTATGTACTTGTAGTGGTAAATACACGCTCATGTACCTCCTCTTCATTATCTGAATCCTTGAGATGATACACATAAACAAAGGTGGCTGATTCCAAACCATTTTCAACAGGCTGCCAACGACTGCTACACCCATCACAAACTTCTGCAAGACAACATGTCATAGTACATGAAACAGATACACAATCTTACCAGGAACAGTTTTAATTGTTGTCGAGTTATCCTCTAGATTTGTCATCACTGAAATGGTGACACTGTTTTCTGATGTGAACCACTGTAGTAGAGCGTGCCACTCTTCAGGATGCACCAGCACTACACTGAACCAAAAACCCCTTTTTACGGGTACTGTATACATGTATGTATACATGTATATGCATGCATGCATTAAATTGAAATCGACCAATCTCAAGGATATACAAATAGAAGCTTTTTATAGAGCTGAAAAACGCTAAAAAAAACTGTCAAACAAACCCAATCCACAGGTGTATACACACCATTACACAATGTGTAATGTACAATTACAATTACATAGAATCCTTAAGCTAACGTGTACTGTACTTAGTGTTAAATTAGCTAGTACACAAGAGTATAGATACCCGTGTTTCTCTTCAGTGAATCCCTGCAAGTACAGACTACATATATACATGTATGTACTTACTGCTGTGCTAGTGTCTCCCAATTGTTTTCCCTCACTGGTATTGCCAGCTTACTATGAGAACAGAGCAGCAGCTCCACACATAGTGAAGTTGGCATCTCATACGTGTTGGGGAACCTGCAACATAATTATTAGTCAATAAATGTGGTTACACTTCAAGTCTTGGTTGGCCATGATCTACGACCGCTTCAAGCGCTGGAGTATAGTATTTACGTAGAGTGCTTTAACTACATGTACATACACGTACGTATTGACTGATACACCATTGGCGTACCGTATACACGAAGTCCAGTTATCCATAAACGTCGTTGGTAGGACAAACACTTCAGACTGCAACTATGCATGAACACACATTATGATAGATACATGCATAAGAGAGTTTACGTATAAAAAAGAGGCTTGCATCATTCTAATACATTTGAGATTTGAGGCCGATTCCTGAGGAAGTAGAGCTCAGATAGCGCTTCTTTCTGTAATCGACATGTTGACTTCAATAAATCAGTACGCTTGTCAGCTTCACTCTTGTTCACCTGGATGTGCATATACATAACACAATAAAAATCAAAAAAACTACATCACTATCAGCCCTCTTGAACGTATTGCAAAATCTGTATACAATGAAAATACTGTAAAATGTTATTTCATGTACGGTAAATGTTCACTGACACACTAACCGTGCACTGCTGACAGAGTTTGTGCAGTGCTGCATAGGCCCTGGTTGTGGGGAAGTGCTCGTGAAGGATAGCCCATACCTCAGGTTGTACCAACCTTCTCTTGCCTTCACCAAGACAGAGCTCATCTACAGTCATACAGTATATACAGACAGTAAGTACACATGGCAATCTACAAGTACAGTGTAGACGTACGTAACCAAATCGAAACATAAAACGGTTGCACGTGCATGCACGCACTTTCAGCATACACGTACACCCAAAACGTTGGTATGTACATGTAGCTATATAAGACAGCAAACTCGCCAAATTTTTTAAACAGTTTTACTGAGACACGTACCCATAATAATTATTACGCTAAGTACATAGTTTCCCACCATGCTCGCAGAGTAGGTCAGTGTTAAACACAGCAACTTCTGGTTTGTCACTATGCTTTCCTTGAGACGCAGTACCATCGCATAGTGATTCAGAATCCTGATCGCTCCCAGACAGCAGGGCAGTCAATTGCTGGAGACGTGTCTTCCTCCAGTTTTGCAAAGACTTTTTACCCACCCAAAAACCGGAAGCACTGTGGCATGTATAGAGAGTGCATAATCAGTGGACACAGACGTGTCACATATATTGCCTACACCATGACGTACGTCTAGTTGTATATAAGCAACGTCCCATGAACACAATGGGACATCCCATGTATAAGGTTTATTTTAGGGAAGTAGAGGCTGGAGCATTCACTGCTCTCTCCCATGAGCTTGAAGCTTGTACATGTAAGAATTAATATAACTACACAAACATAAGTTTGAAATTGCATTAGATGTTGCATTAGCTGCATGCATACGAGATACCAGTAAGTCAAAATTCCATTCTCAGAACTCAGTGCTCACACTAACACATGTAATCTTATGAATCTTTGTACATATAATTATACGTACATTGTAAATACGTGCCTGTATATAATCATATACATGTACCTTGTACACTTTGATTTCAACAGCTTGGTGATGACTTTGTGCTGTTTTTCCATCTTGTCTTTGAGTTGTATTTCTTCACACCGCTGTCGCACACATTTCCCACACAGCAATTCACTATAGATAAACGTTTCTATACATAATGTCAGCTACAATCAGTCATGATTTATCGATTTGGAAAAGACACTATGCATATTATACTTAAGCGCTTGTCTGTTATAATTGTGGACAGGTTTGTACGTACTAACCTGGCCATCCTCAGTGGACAAACTGACTTGTCCAATTTCTCACAAACAGCATCTAACTATACATGTACAAAATGAATCATAAAATTGTTACATCATCATGGTTGTGGAAGCCTGCTATTTACCCCAATGCTGCTTATTCTTTTGACTTCGGTAACAGCATTCAGTGACAGGCTACGGGAATATAAGTACATTTCGGTCTTACTACTATACACGATGTGTATGTGTTAGTACAGTTCTAAACTTTGGTATTGGTAACAACATTTCAGCACCAATCAACCATAGTTTTACGTACGTGCTGGTGTATCAGACCTGGCTACAATTTACGGAATTACACTGTAGAGTGCTGTGACAGACGTCAGTTCACAATGCGAATCATATACATGTAGATGTGTAATTATATTATTAATTAAGCCTTAATTACTAGCTACATCTAAAATATACATTTACGAGCAGGCTGAGACTAAGAATACAGCACTTTCTCAAGGCTGATACAGACGTTTAGACGTTTACACAGACGTGTACACGTACGTACATAGTACATCCAGAGGTTAGATACGTATACTCACTTGCTGTGCCTACATAGCAGTGGTTCCAGGGTGCCCCTCTCCCCGGGCGTCAGTGACCCACCCAGCCAGGCCTTGATCCACGAGGTGAGCACCCACACGCACCCCTCACCCTGTACAGAAAGCCCACTGTACAGTCCTCTCATCTCAGCAGCCCTGGACTCCTCAACAACATGCTGAGCAGACTGTAATGGTGACAAGCATTTATTTAGCTGTATGTGGGTGATCATTGCACTACAAAAACCTATTTTATTTACAAGGGTAGTCAAGATGCACATTAGGGACACTTACAAAAAACAATGTATACATGTACATGTACGTACACGTGGGTCAAATTGGACCACAAGTATGGACCTCACATGTAAACTTTTAAGTGCATATTGTGCACTGCCATGCATGTGGCACTAACTGTAGGCATCATCACCATATCATAATAATTATTATTATTGTACCTCAGCAGCTTTCAATTCCTCCACAGTGGCTAAGAAGGAAGCATTGTTATCATTGCTGAGCTTTTGAAGGTGGGGAGGTACCTCACACAGGGTATCTGTAGACATGTACAACTGTACATGACATATTTAGCTGGCCTGCATTAATTTAAGTACACACAACATGCAGTGTCAGTATTAGTGCTGGCAGTCAAAAACTGGCAACTAGCTACATTGTTGTAATAGAGCCAGATTGAGAGCACTACATGTCTATACATGCACGATGTAGACTAGCTTGCAAGTTAATAGTAATTAACATAATTATAATAATTATATCGTATCACATCAGATTTTCAATGTCAGTGGACAGTGAGCAATACACAATATGCAATATACATGTACCTTTGAAATGGTCCTCTCTTTTGTAGACAAGCATGTAAACGTTGTTTGATACGTGACTCCCTTTTGGACAGCGTCGCATTCCTTTCTGGGAGGAGTCAACACCTACATGTACAGATGTGTCAGTTATCAATGAGGGAACGTGCTCTTTGAGTTTCAACAACAATATCTGTCTGCACAGCAACGTTTGACTCAAAATAAACAGGATAGTATCCAGCACTGTTTTAGTATACTGTACACTTGAACCATACTGTACACGGCAGTAACACAAGTTGAAGCTGATCTAAGAGTCGATCAGAACTATCATACATGGATGTAGTAGAGACAGTACTATATAGCGTTAATTAGCTACAGTATCACCATAGCTCTTAATTCAGTTTACGTGTAGTTCGTACTGCCACTCACTGTCTTCATCCGAGCAGAGAATCAACTTGTCGTTCTTGCATTCTTTCACAACGTCATCGTCAAACTTCCACCATTTGCCAGTCTGTCAGAGAGTAAAAGATTATACATTTAAGCATTCGATTCAAAGCAATTACAAACTAACCCTATCTATACTCACAACAATACACGCAAATAATCTATTAGAAATGTACATGTATGTACGGTAGACTAGGTGTACGTAAGAATGTACATGCAATACACATGGAAGTATTGTTTGCATGTTCTACAAATGGACATGCACACACACACACACGTTTTATGATTGTACATGTATCCCACCTTAGGATTCTTGATGTAGGCAATGTAGTGTCCGGTATAGGCAGAGGCTCCGCAATGCACGATGAAGGAGGATAAGTGATAGAGAGGGGTAGGCTTACCAGTGTATGTACTCAAGTCTAACTGGTCTGGGAACACAAGGTGAGAGGTCACTTTCACCTTGGCCAGTAGAGACCTGCATAGAAATGTGGAGACAATTTCAGGGAGATCCTTACGTGTTATAAATGTACGTACTGACGTAGGGGGAGAATTCCTTATACCATGTACATTGCATACATCATTATAATTATATTGAACACCTCTTATTGCTCACAAGTTAAACACGAATCTGAGCATCTGCAGAGTGAGCACAGGTGGCAGTGACTTGAGCTGGATGTACCGACTCGCATCTCTCTTCCCAGAGCAATGACTACAGTGGTATTGGTTGTCCCCACTCAGACTCTCTTCCTGGAACACGTTAAGAAAGCTCCTTACATATTTAAACTCTTCTTAAAAATCTTTCTCTAATAATTATTACGCTAGAGTACTATAGGCTATGTAAAGAAACTGATCCCTTACACCAACATGTTTATTAATAACTGCTTGAAGTAAACAACTATAAAATTGCTAATTGAGCATACCTTAAAGAACTGTGCCAGTGATTTGTGGAGAGTGGGACAGTTCTGCACACCGAGCTCCAGCTCGTAAAATGGTGACTCGACACCTGAAACAATTCCACATCCCTCACACCTTGTCATGTACGAGTAGCTCCCTCCATACAAGTTATCCACGCATCTCCGAAAGACTGGATTGGGCTGAAGAGAATTAAGAGTACACATTTTTCTGAAACACATATGAGAAACTGTACAATCAGCCGGCCCAATTAGTCTAAGAAAAGGTACACATGTACGTATGCAGAAATATGTACTGGTCAACAATAATTTAAAAGCAGAGAGCATGCAGATAAAATTATAATTATGTACGTGTTACAACACAGTACTTTAAATGGGAGGGCACAAACACAAACCTCTGTTTGGAAGACACAACTGAGTTGACACAGAAACAATTTTCTGAACTCTTGAGCATCCTGTGAGCACAACCAACAATACATTCATAATTATGGTGTTTTAGGCATGTTTTAGGCACCTGTTGTCTGTCATGCTGCAGGTGAAGACTGTCCACAAACCCAGTAGCATCAATCACTCTGTTGGCACGTTTGTAACAAGAGATTACACTGGAATTTAGATCTAAGTACCTTCTTTTCGATTTCAGTAAATTGATGAAGAGCATTTGTAGTTGTTCGATTACAGCAATCATAGCGCTTGAAACCATTGCCTGATTGTCACTCCCAGTCCCAGACTCAACACTGGCACAGGTTGTTGACAATTCTTCAGACGTATCTTTCACATCCAGGTCAAGTTTGGCTTTTTTTCTGCTTGTAAGTCCTTCTAATGTCCTATCAACTGTTTTCTACAGTGCGGGCGCACTAATAACAATTTACAAGACAGAAAAAACACACCTCAGCAACTTCTGCGGGATGACGACTGACCACTTTAAATGAGAAAACAGCCTCTCTCAGTTTGACATCAGAGAACCATACCTACATGTAATACGCAGCAAGCACAATGCATCTGATCAATACTGACTTTTGTTGCTTGTGTCAGCCAAAATGCAATATTCTTACAGTATATGACTATTGAATTAAGTTACCGTACGGATGGGATACATGCACATCACACTGTACAATGTATACGCTAATCCTTAACGAAGATATGATACATGAGAAGCACACACCTGCAGAAGGGAGTTGACGTAACAAGTAGACCCTAAGTTTTTCAATCCACAGAAGTCCTCCTATAAAAGCATGGCGGAATGATCAGATCAGATCACAATAGTTTCACTTTACTCACATTTTTCCGGACATAATCCTCCATATTAGACTTGTGCATTTCTATAAGAATAATTATTATGTCTGTACTTAGCACTCAATCTATGCATGGTCACTAACCTGATGAAGTGTTCAAAAATGAGGCCTCGCCTAGGCAGTTCAAGCAATTGGGATTCCATTTGCAGTTTGTTCTACAGGTATGGAAGATTGACTCACTGGACAAGCATACAAGCACACAAACAACAGCCCCACTTCCCAATGGCATGCCATACCAGAAACAAATTTGTAGCTAAGGCTGACCTGCAAGAACCAGACTTGCATTGCTTGCTTGTAATCCTATATGCCTGGTTAATGTTTCCAGCTGATATATGGTCCAAACTTGTGGTGAGAGCCCAGTCCCATGCTTTTCTCTCCTGCAAAGATCTCCATCCCTTTGCCATGATGACCAGTTGTTGGCACGGATCACTGTATAAGAAAATCAAAAACAAGAAAATTGCCAATCCAGTCCCTAGGTGGCCGGCCAGCGAGTCTATTGCTGTCACAAGGTTGCTGGAACTACATAATATTGTAGTGTCCAAAATATACATGCATAACAATTTAGCTAACATTTTAAATCAAGTTTGTGTTAATCACTGCTCAGAGCAACATTATTTATCGCTGTAGATTCAAGATGCATGATTTTTTCCTCAAATCTATTCTGAAAACAAAACGTCATGCTACTTTACTGCATGTGCCCAAAAAGTACACAATAATTATCAACATCAGATGCATGCATGTGATAATACATTAATTATGTTCGTCGGCTATTTATAGGTTTTATGCTCCAATATATAAACGTACATGTCCACTTGTTTAGAGCGGTTTTACTGTTATAATGGTAAACCTCAATTTTCAACTGAGTGATAAGCTGTCAGCTTCAGATGTGTCACATAATTATTCTCAGTATTTTCACTCACTATATAATTATAAAGAAGATAAATATTTTAAATATGTGAAGTGTACAGATTCTCATGCACATTAACTAGTTTGAAAAGGAAAACTTCAGAATATAAAAAGATGGCATAAAACGCTATAGGTATTTATGTTTTAAAACACGGTGGCTACCACTAGAGCTGCAAGGGAAAATATTGTCACAGCAACTGCACCGGTGACTTCTGCTCTGTTATCAGGTATTGACGGAGTGACTGGGAGATCAGTACTGCCCTCCACATTCCTAATCCTGTCATAGCAGGACGCTGGCTCTGTGGTAGGACAGTTGGCTAAATTATCCTGTGGAAATGGAAGCAGCTATATATAATCACTATGTTAATGTGATAAGAATGTACTTACATGGCAAAGTTGTGAGCATGCAGGGCAGCGTAGAGATGCAGTGATTGAGGCTCCAGTACTGTCAGTGAAAGAGAATTGAATCTAGAGAGAGAAAATTAACACAAACATGTCTGTCGAAGGTTAAACTACAACTGTAGTTTCAGTTTGTTACTTAATGAATAAATATCGAATAGTCGAATGAGTGCTTGCTTACTACATGCATAATTATAGTATGAGGGCAAAGGAAGAATAGGGTCATGTTTAAAGAAAGATTAAACATTCTTGTTCTGGGTTCTTGATCTTTGCTGCAAATAACAGCTTAGCGTTTCTGTTCTTTATTTGCTTGCTTGGGAAGCCTACTATACCTAGATCTCTCCAGTGCAGCAAGACATCACAATGTATATCCTAGCCACGGAAGGATAATTTCCAATCTTGTAGTTTCGAAGAATGCAATAAAAGATCAAGGGTTGCAATTAAATCCTGGATCTCCTCTCTCAAGCTGATTCCTCTGGGGCGCGATAGTTCAACCAATTTCTGTTGTGATTATAAGAGAATCAAGCTAGAGGTGGTGTATAAACTCAGGGGCGCGAGGGTAAATTCAGTTTTACATGTAAAACATAGGGCCACGTGGTGTTTTAATTAGTCACCTTTTGACCCTGGCACTACTCCTCCTCTGGTATGAGGGGTAGATGAATGCTTAACCCAAACGGTACCTCATAAATAAGTGATTGAAAGCATAAAACAGGAGTGTGTTATGTGTTAGTCCCCTATGCATGCAAAATAACGAAACAAACCTGTTCTCCTTCACAAGAGCATTGGTATGCAAGTCCAGATACCTTAATTGTCACACCAGTTGTTGCTGAGCAGGAATACTGGAGAGAAAGACACACAGAGAGAAAGCATACATGTACCAACACTACGATTAATGAGGTAGATTGTATGTGTGGGTGCAATATTCGTACGCATGAACAATGTAGCACTTGGTTTGTGTGCAGTGTCTACAAAGATGCATGAAATAAAACCTGATAGCATCCAGATCCAGTGGAGAAGCCAGTGTAACGGTTGTTGGTCCACTCTCGAGTGCCATGCTCAATGCACCTTGACCCCTGCTCGTAAACTTCTGCAAGGACATTCACGGTAGGCTGATTAGTGGCCACATTGCATTGTGTCCCTCTGTCTCTGCCTGACTCTTGAATGGTAAGCACCTATTAGGTGGAATACATACATGTAACATTAATCGTGCATATAATTATGAGTTACAAACAATTATAATGACATCTTACGTATAAATTCTCAACTAAACAGACCTATGAATGTAAACAAACAACTACGGATATGATAATCTTGTGGGAAAAACAAAAACAGATCGATCTATAGACAATTAAGCTTTCCTAACTGCTTTAATTGCTAGTTATGAAGAGTGCACTTGTGGTGCTCTAGTTGAACAGTTGGCTCACGTTTTGGAATGGGCAATAGTCTGCAATAACAACATTTCCGCCATCAGTGCGTACAGTGAAGTACTGAAATAACAGAAGTTAAATCATACAAAGGGACACTATAATCTCTGGCAGACATACTTGATAATCGAGGGATGGGTTGTTCCTGATTAGGTTGCATTTACCCACAGCTTCATAATCGATTGTACAGCCCCGTTGCATGTCAGTACAATAGGGTGTCACTGGAAGCCCCCTAATACATTGTAGAAGCATATTAATTATATAGGTATGCAGGGGATATGCAAGCATAATGTTGAGAGTAAGCAGCTTCCAATTAGGAATTATGTGGGAATAGCTGGTAGCTGTAAAATAGCATAATTATGGGTGGGGCTCACCTAACACCAGAAAAGGTGCACATGGGGCTCACTGCTTGGACATGTACAAGTTAGTGCGTAGAGCTAGAAGCTTAGCACTGGCTACAAGCTATATGAAGCTTTTTGTTCGTTTTCGAGACTGTTAGCTAGTTGTATCCAAGATGAGGTAGCTTAGGTAGCCAGCATTTTGTTTATTCCAATGGGTATATAACACTTATTATCCACTACATTCAAATGAATGGCAACGTAACTATCCTTGGCCTCGGGGCTTTGCCCTCGTCCTTGAAAGTTTACTGCCATAAATTCTGATGTAGTGGACAATAAGATAACGAATAATAGGCTATAGCTTTGAATAGGAATAGAACAACTGGTAAGATCGTGTTTTATTGAAATCCAGGCAACTCGTCCTCGTGTTTGTGCCTGTATATTTCGTAAAACACTCGGTCTCATGCTATATCCATTACATAAAACACTTACTGATCCGTTTGAGAGTTGATCCAACTCAAGCAAGACCTTGTGGGAAAGTCACACCCACTCCCCTTACCCCAAAGTAAGTCCTGTGCCATGGTATAGTTTACGTCATACCATCTGCATTGCACAGGAGAATTGGGGTTTAAAAAATACACGCACTCACATACTAACTTTGGATCTACATACACTACACCCCATCCAAGTTATGTATAGTGAATGCACTCACCCACTGTCCTCGAATGCTGCCAGTGAGATCCTGGAGAAAACAGGATTGAAGGTTAACTCTCCAGTCATGGCCTCATTCTGCGTTTAGAGTAAACAGGCAAAGACACAGCATGTTCCATACACTAAGTACTATTTGAAGGTCAGACATAACTTTAGTATATACAGTACAGTACACTAGTTAGTGAAATTATCATACCAAATGTTATTACCCCCATTATTCTCTTCTCCCAGTGACTGACGATTGTGCCAGCCGCCCCTTGGTTTTCTAGCTCCATTCCCGCAAGTGAAGAACAATTAAAGTGGGCACGAGCTTCACGCTAGATATACACAGAATAATAAAAAGATCAATGTGGAAGAGGCTGTCGTGAATCAATTACTCACTAGAACAGCTGGAGTAACCATGTGAATCACACTATGATTAATAACTCCATTAATGGTATCCCAGTCAGGGTATGTAACATCGAACTGGATAGTACTAGGTGAAGGCATGTAGTACCTACATGTAATACAAACAAAAGATTGTAAAGTTATTTTGAGGGCAAAGATATTAAGGTGGCAGGCGTGAAATGAAATCTCGTCTATACACTAACCTTTCAGCAACGTTGAAATTCATTGGCAGCCCATTACTGTTTCTTGGTGTCCTAGGATTGCCATTATCATCTCTCCAGAAGGCAAACAGACTGGAAGCAAAGGCTAGGGCATGTGCAGTCTCGTGTTTTGCTAACTCCAGAATAAAGTCTGCAGCATTGCCGGTAACCCCCAGAGGACAGAAGTTGATGTTCCCAGCAATTGGTCGGTCCAAACTTGCTTCCATCTCACAAGCACGCGCAAATGCTACAGTTTGAGCTCCACCATTGTTAGCATCAGGACATTGGTATCAATAGCCGAGATATAGAGGACCACATCGGCACCAGACACACCTATTCCGCCATTGTTAACCTGCTCACAGTTGTTGGAACCCATGCCATTGCACTGAGTACAGCCCTACAGAGGCAGCATTATAGTGAAATAGGGGCAGTGAATGCTAACAGGAAGGTTATACCTACAAGATATAATTACAGTATTTATGTGCTCCAACAACTACATGTATCTATAATGAAGCACACTTAGCTACTGGATTAATCCAACAGAAAAAGGGGATTGAAAATGACTATGCTTTCCTGTGTAAACGGTAGAAACATTCCGCATTATATTTTGTGCTTGCAATTATTTCGTGGTTGATCATTCTGTGGTTGTACTTAACTGCATGTTTCTAGCTCTCCTATCCACTAGCGATCACTCGGGGGCTAGGAGGTACTCTAGAGAAGTAAGTGTACACCACTGACTAGCTCTACATGTACATCTGTTTTCTTTACTTACGTTTTTTAATTTTTGTTGAATTTAGCTTGAACCACTCTAATGTCTTTTTTCTTTCCCTGCCGTGAAGCCAAAGCGAGCGAAGGACATTGCTTGACTTGGTTATTATGTATCTAAGTGCTACTTTATGCTATGAATAAGCTGTACTGTTCATAAATGTTTGCAGTATATAATTTAAACTGCTTTAGTTGTATAAATATATACTTTTAAACACATCACGTGCCTTTGACCTCCCACGACTTCATATTAAGGGCTACTCTTTCTTGTATATATAGTTGTTTCGTGATAGTGGCTGAGTGGGTTAGTCGATCGTTTAGAGCTAGGTTATCTTTACATCAACATTGAACAGTGATCAATTCCACTATTAATTTTTCAATGTACAGCACATTGGGCAGTCAAGACAGGTAATGAGTATGCTGACTATAAATTCTATAGTTTTAGCCATAACGCAAAGTGTTTCACACGAAAATTTCGTTCCAATCCCCCTTACTTACATGTACATACGTACGGCTAAGCACTTTCATGGTATTGTCATTGTGTATTTCAAACCTTCAAGTGCTCCTCTGGGATAGAAACTTCTCCACATGTAGTGCTTGATGCACAAGTAGAATTACAGCGTCTAGGTTCAAGAGACGTGGATGGGAAAAACGCCATTCCTGTGCAGGCACTGTAAACATTAGTAAACCACATGACTTGTATGATGTCATTGCTAAGAGTAAAGACATGCGTAATGCTTATATATGGTAAAAATTGTTCCAATAACATTATAACAATAAAAATATTGTAAGCACAAAGTCAGAAAAATAATTAATGCTTATACCACACTTACGTCACCACTCATTGGTAGAATATTAGCATACAGCCCCAGGCATGCACAGTTTTCAAGTAGTTCTTTCATTTGTTCAAGAAAGTAAGTACAGAGAAAAGAGCCATACTTGACGGTAATAAGACTCAAAGCGACGGCAGAAACATGGAAGGTGCTCTCCAACAAGATGGCTATAAGCTTCCATGGGTCCATGGACGTGGTTTAGATACCAAGAAGAGCTTGCAACTCCAGTAAGGGACATCGAATGGTCAACGCTTGGACCAGGAAGCTCTTGAGCATCTGTAGGAGTCGACGTGTTGCTCAACTAGCTCTTTGACGGCTGCAAAATCCGGCATAGTCTCGTTCTTTTTTGCAGTCTGCATCGTGGATTGAATTGTTGCTAGGGGGAGGTCTTTTTATAGTGCTACGGTCACGTGGTATAAGTCAGATATGCCACACCTACTCGGAGGATATGCACCCCATATCCTCCTCTTAGATGTGGTATATATCCTATACATAGAGGTCGCAACAAATATATGTACTTACCGTTCAAACAGCAAATTTACTTGGATTCGATCCACACTCAAACTGTCTTCAAAGAATTGGATGAGCTTGGGAACTGTTTCCGTCTGTAGAAAATGAGTCATTTCTGTAGATAAGATGACAATTAATAACTTACCCTGAGCATGGCTGACTTATCGTTTGGGAGCCTGTGACAAAAGCATGGTAAAAAGTGATTGGGATCAGGTGGCATATACGGCACCGGATGTGGAAACGCCCTAATTTTTATTATTTTCCCTAAGATAACCCGAACCCCTCCCCCTTCAAAATTACATCCAGTGCCGTATATGCCACCTGACCCAGTGATTGTACCAGACCATGAACGCAAAGAAAGTAAATTCGGCATGCAGCCCAGTAATTTAAAGAACATACGCATTATCCACTGAAATGTCAAAAATAGGGACTATCCGTATGGTTTCCCTGTTACTCTGTCTGGTCACACGTCCACCAGACACCTCCACCCCAGTGATAAACTGTGTGTGCAGAAAGTGAACCAATTATTAAATAAATTAGCAAATCACTCACATCTTTGGCACTAGGAGTGGCATGGTAGTGGGCTGAGGCTAGGCTCACACAGACTAGAACTAACAGGATACATGGGATAGCAGTAGCCATTAGTGATACATGTAGACTCCTCGGTCTACTCATAGATGTAGGAGAGAGGGATTGGAAACGGAAGTAGATTTCAATGTACTTCACATATGACCTCGATAAACATCCTCGCCTCGCTTAATGAGGGCTAATTTATTCCCCAGTAACCTCGCGGGTAACTGAGATTATTGCAAATCTAGGATTTTATGAGTTGTCACTAGTATTCTGTCAAGTTTTCCAGTATCCAGTGCAACTGTGCTTTATATAGATAGTGAATAACCATTATTCAAGCTCTATTTACCGTTGCAACTATCTTCTTCATTGAATTTAGGTAAGTTTAATCTTGTATTGTACACATTTATCCCTTTTTCTCTGAAATGATTAATGTTTAGGTCGTATACTTCAATATGCTTGTTGGTAAATCATGTGGTATCACCCCAAGCCAAAGAAAATTAGTCATACATCAGCTGGTAGAATTTAGTGCTAGAAAAAAGTTGAATTAAAGAGCACCACTAAAGATCCCTTTTTTGGGAATATGCTAAGCGTTACAGAAATTTTAATTTTAGGTATACATTCCCTTATGATTGGTGATCACCCCAAGAGCATTAGTTTTGGATCAGGTGGATGTATAGCTTTTGTGTGCATGAATGTGTAGTCACCTATTTTTACCTCACAATTGTTATTGGCCCGGTAGTAGATTGTGGTGAAGGGCCTGTAGGCCCGAGATATTTAACTACTACAAATGCTGTTTCATCTATATTTTATATAGCAATACCTCGCAAGCCAAAACGTACTGAGTACGCTGAAGAAAAGAAGACAGAAGAATACCGAAGAATACCCCTCCTCTCTACACCCCTACACGTCACCGCCCTCGTAAATGTTATTGGCTATTCCGGCTATATATACACTCTTGTATACCTCACCAGCTTCTCTCCATCTAAGACTGTCTGATAGAGTGCTAAACTAATCATAATTATAGCTGTAATAATCATTTTTATCGTGTAAGTTGTTAATGTTCGATTTGATCCCACTCGTTTTACACTTAGAAAGCAACTGGCAGTGCTGTGGAGTGTTTTGCTGTCTCCAAGTGTATGTAATTATACTTAATGAATTGGAAATTGAAATGTACGCTCACCAGCCTAGTATATATAGAAACTTCGTACAACTGATTCATCAAAAGTGAAAACAATTAAGAAAGTTACATGGTGTATTATGTATCTTGTCGTGTGAATGATCATGGTTATTGCCTCAAACTAGTGGACTTCTTGATGGTTTTCTTTTTCATTTAAGTTTAAGTTGGCAGCAAAAGAGAAGCCTCTGACAGTCACAAATACATTCACAATTTCAGGGAACTAAGCATCCTCTGATGATTTTATATCTACTGTGAAACAAGTATCCAATACCACTATATAGCTCTGCACATTCTCCTTACTATTACCATGTACCAATGCACTGTTGATTGAGTCTCTTTGCCTCTTCTTTCATACAATGAGTTTTCCTCATTTGAGGCAAGAAAAGAAGACAAGAAAGCGAGGCGCGGATGTTTTTCGAGGCCCACTTCCGTTTCCACTCTCCTACATCTACGGTCTACTCTACTGTTTATTACCAGCCTCGATTCCAGGCCGCTGGGCTCATAGCAGAGCTAGCTGTACCCTAGCCCTAGCTTTGACCTTTGATCAGGAGGCGGTACTACTAAGCGCAAGCTAAGGTATACAACTTAACTATTATAGCTAGCTTACAGGATCAGGTGGTTGCAGGATCACCAGTTTTCACATCTCAGACTGTTCCTTACATCTGTCCATGTGAGTGACCATTATTATGCCAGCCTAGAAAGTCTTGATAGTGATTATAGGGCTCTCAGAAAGACAAGCAATCAAGCTGATGAGACTCCCTTTGTTAAATATCTAATAACATAATTATTATTGACTCTGCCAATTGTATAATTTATATCCCCGGCCCCACCTACGTACGTACGTGATTAATTAATACCAGTAAAACCTCTATTTAAAGCGCCATTTAAAATAATCACGTTTTGCAAGACTATGTGCACAAATAATGTCGCATGTTTAGAGTGTCGCCTTAACCAGGCCAAGCCATAGACTAATTACATGTTTCATGGATGCCTAGCAGGTCTCTTTTTGTGAAAATCTAAAAAAACACCCACACCTAGCGCCAGCGCCTTACCCTTATAAGGCTCATTTGTTACCACAACTTACCATTACGTTGGGGAAGCCGCCTTAGTTGGGCGTGGCCCACCCTGGACGCTCACGTAGGGTTGGGCACCACTGCAATCAGCCACTGGTACTTACTTAGCTTTAGTGTGTTGCTATAAGCATGAATATGATTAATCCTAAGTAGGCGGTAACCTCAAAGCTCAGTTAGAATGCTACTGCAGGAGTCACTTTGGATGCTACTAGCTCTCCTGGATCAAGCTGGCTTGTTTAGTATTGTTGCATTTTACTAGTTACTGACTCGTTCATTAATGATGAGCCACGCCTTCAGCACTTGAACTCTGCAATCTGATTGGGCTGTAACATTTCTACAGCAGGATGCAGCAGGAACAAAACCTTACATTGCAGTGGTGCCCAACCCCACGCAGTTGGTTGGACTCTGCCCAACTAGGGAAGCCTAACGATTTTTTACAAGAGGCAAAAACTATACATGTATATACTCTCCCTATTTTTTTTTTTTTTTTGATTCTATTTTTATTTTTACCGGCCTGCCTGGTCCATAAATTGTTGATGAAAGTCCGTGAAACTTGCTAAATAGAGATTATATGGTAAACCACTTTCCTCATTTAGCAATGTCCAAAATTAAGAAGAAACAGCGAAGTGCAGCCAATACAACTGAGTCAGCAACTCTCTCTGTGAACGAGAAGATTCTTCATGAGTCTTTCCAGCTGTATACAGACGAGGAAAAAGGTTTGAACCTCTTAACTGAATCCTCTTGAGTCAAAAGTTTATTAAGTGGATTGGTATAACCATAGTAACTCGTAAATGAACATAATTGGTGGTCGAGTGCACGAATCTAGACTTCATGCAGCTGTTCTTCCTACTTTTTTAAAGCTTGTTTTTGTCTTTAGCTCTAGAGATTTATGGTAATAAATCCAGCGAGCCCGAGAGCAAGTTGGTTTACGTTTAACATGTACAACAAATATTTGCATGGCTACATGTATCATCATAACTGTGTGTACATGATGTCACGCTGTGAGCTCCTGCTGCTGTATGCACTCTCTCAGGGTTGATAGTTTTGGGTGAGAAAGTTGGATTGACTCTTTTGGCACCGAGGAAGAAAATCACAGTGCTGCTCATTGGGAACCACTCCGCTGGGAAGAGCTCATTCATCAACTGGTGTGTAATGTTTTGTGTGGTGCATGACCGATGGGTATTGCAGGCATACTCCCTTTAGGACTGAAATGTGACGTACATGTACGTATAACTAAAAGAATTTCCCTCCTAATTATCCAAGCAGTACACTCATGGAGCTCTTCATGCAACAAAATTTCTTTTAGGTACACGTACGGTAATAAAAGCTGATTGGTGCGTGTGCGTGTGCGTGTGTGTGTGTGTCTGTATTCCATCTGTAACGGCTTGAAAAGCGAGGCTTCTATAAATTATAGGCTTCTAGCCATGTTTTCTTGACATGTCAGGGCTGCATCCAGGATTTTGGATCAGGGGAGGCAAATTGGGCAAATTAAAAATGTAGGAGGGGCGAAGTCATCAGAATTATAGCAGTACAAATGAATCTGCCAGATCCTAGGGGGGGCGAAACTGTGCCCAGGGTGGGAGAATTACCCCCCTCGCCCCCCCCTCAATGCAGCTCTGCATGTGTTTCAATTAATGGTCATGTAAAATCTTTAAAGCAGTCTTGCATTTTGACTTGTACATTTGCTCATTGACAGATAATGCACGTACATTATATATTTGTAATCTTACGGTGATGCGTTCTTATTCATGTAAATGAAACTGCCCTCCTACTTTAGCTTGACTGTTTGTAAGTCACAGATTTCCTTAGTCTTGATTGTTGTACAGATCGATACTCGTTACTTGCCATGGATGCCGAATTCATATATGAAATAATTATACCTGTAACATTGCATGCCTGTATAATTACATAGTTATATAATATACATTACAGGTACATCGAAGAGCATGTTCAAAGGACATCAGTCGCCATAGAAACTCAAGGTTTTACGCTAATCACAAGTGGAAAGAAGAGAGAGTCCTTGACAGTAAGTATGCTGTTTGTTGGGATACATGTACCGTAGTGCAAATGCGTGATACGTACTATCTAACTATTTATGCGAGCACCTATCATACATGTACATACTTTTGCATTGCACAATTAATTTGAGACCTGTGCAATCCCTATTGAAATCGCGGCGTTTCATCGAGGAAATAATTAATTGTATTTTGGAGGGCCAAAGCGCATTATTCGTTATTTTATACTCGCATAAATACAGTACGCCGTGTAAAGATACGTGATTCTAGAGAATTGTCTGTCTGCACAGTGAAGAAGACAGATACATGCCATGTATACACTTGAGACAAAACTTATTGGTACAGTCATGTACATAACATATGGATCGATCAAATATTAGTGTCACTTTGTCATTCAGTAGTTTGTCTACTCAGATCACACTGTCGTTGAGGTCTAAGATAGCCTTGAGGTCTTCTCTGGTGAGGTCTGGTCCGTCAGTTGGGGAGAGAAGTAGTGGTTCTAGGCCCTGGGGGTTACTCCAGGGGGCAGGGAGGACGGTCTGGGTAGAGCTTTGGGGGTCTGTAGAGGGAACAGGGATAGTCATGTCTACTGTTTAGTAGCATATGTACTTATAATTATGTAAACATACAAAAGTAATTTGGCCTAGAAATTAAAGTAGTGTAAGGTTATACACACCCTTATAACTGCAACTTTCTTATAACTGCAATAGACGTACAGCCTTTAAATATAAGATCTAGAGTTACACAAATCTACATGTACCGCACACCTTTCTTGCTGTCATCCACCACCCATCCTCTGGGTGTTGAGGCCAGGTTGAATGACTGTCCAGGTAGTCGTGGAATGTCCTTAAATGAATCTACGTGGGGATGAACCAAAAACTGAACGAACTCAGGGTAGACAATAAGTCCTTTCCCCTCTCCCGTAGGTGGTGGGGGTGGGTAGTGGGTTGTAGCTTGTGCTCTGGGTATGGGGGTATGAGGTGATTGTGATGGTGTAGATCGGGGCAAGTGGGTGGGGGAGATCATCTGCTCTTGCTTTCTCTTATTGCCTGCAGCGGGTTATCACGTGTTCTTAACTGACTGTCACACTGACTTGTAACTCATATCATGTATAGCAGCTGATAAGCTGCTACACATGTATTTAGATGAAGGCTTGCTTCTATATATCTAGTAAGGCTCTGCAGAAATGGAATTATTGCTACTACCAATAAGAAATTACAAGAGGTGCTTGTACGTGTGTTAGCTAAATTACCTCTGTTTTTTTGTAACGTTCCAGGTTGCTTCTCTTCAGCTTGTGGAGGACTACTCATCTTCTTGGTTGCCACTTCAGACAGGGCTCTTGCAAAGTGCTTATCAACCAGATCCTTGGCACTGTTCATCTTTCTGCCTTGTTCTCAGTCTTTGATACCAATTGTGATGATGTTCCTACTAACACTGCTCAGGGTAGCTTAATACAAATTTCCTTCTATTTCTTTACTCTTTATTCTGCTGTGTGCACAATTACACTATGGTCATAGGACACAGACATACCTAACTGTACTCAATGATAGCTCATAGGAACTGACAATTAAAAATAGCTCTTTTAATGGGAATTTTATTCTCCATTAATCTCACACTTCGTAACAACAAAGGGACTTCAAAGGACACACAATTATTACCTATCTTTGAAACAGTCTTAGATTGGGACAATGATTTCAGTTCATGTTCATAGCTATACTCTGAAATGATGGACATAATTGCTGACTATTAGCGCGAGAGCGAGAGAAATGAGCATAGTTTTTCCTGGTTGATTTGTGTTTGCTAGTACGATATAATTATGTATATATCACCCCCCCCCCCACACACACACAGGGAATGACCACACTGCATGTGTTTCCTCACATTAGAGACTTGGAGCATATTGAAGGTAATCAATTCCCCATCTTACATGTGTACGTATCATTCACATTTCATTGCATATATGTTTTCTTTAGGCCAATTGCTTGTTTGTGCTGAGTGTAATTAAACTATAAGAGTATGCATTTAAGGTACCGGAGTATAAATTAAAGCATGGATTTCAAGCTACATGTACGTACACGTACATGTACATCTCTGTAAATGTGAGAGATTTAGTACAGTGAGTTTTGTGCCATGCCTAGTCGGTGTGTAATGAGCATGCAAAGAAATGTGTACAAATGTTCAGCTAAATCTGAGCTTCACATTGTTATCAGATTTATCATGTCCACTTTTCTGTAGACCAGCGTATAGCAAACCAAAAGATGGTTGCAAAGAGTGTATAAATTATATTGTTTATTGCTTACATGACTACGACTTCATTGGTGGAGTCCTCTGTATTTAGTTACTACATGTACTTAGGGAATACTAATGATGCGAGGTCGTGGCTATAATTATATGCAGTACTTAAAGAAAGGCTCTTGTAGTGTACGTGCACGTATGTATATATATTAGGCAATAATTTAGACATTCAAGCTTTATGAGATTGTGGGAGCTAGGGGACACTGGACTAATAGTCTGAGTTCATGTGTACAAAGAGGAAGTGTGCATAGTGTTAGTTTTAGGAGAAAGGGTGTCATATGCCGCAACCATGCATCGTGTAGGAAAGTTGTCTAAGCATTGTTTGAATGTCATGCAGTAGCCCACGACTAGTAATGTTAGTCGTTGCTTTGTGATGACTCTTCTGTTGTGTGCAGGTGTGGTGGATTATCTGGACACCCAAGTGTCTACCTCCAAGCAGAAGAAGTTTAACCTGGTGACGTTTATAGACTCACCTGGACTTGTGGATGGTGATATGAACTATCCCTTTGATGTAAATGAGGCCATTATCATGCTGGGAAACACGGTTGACTTGATCTTCGTGCTTTTCGATCCGTTAGGACAAGCACTCTGTAAGAGGACACTCAATATCCTTGGTGAGAATTTTTAGGTGGTATAATTGTGTTGCATGCCATGCAACACAGTGCAACATACTACATACACAGTCATACCCATATACTAGTAAAAGTGATTTAATTGGCCCTCATTTTAGTTCCCATTGAAGCACTCATGTATGTGCTCTATGTGCTCGCTATATTATTACTACCTGCAGAGGAGCTAAGTAAGCAGAATTCCGGAAAGTTGAAGCTGTTCCTTAGCAAGGCCGACACTGCCGGGCTAGAGAAAGACAGGCAGGTGAGATATCAGTGTTGCCAAGCACATGTACATTTATGAGTCCCTGAAGGCTTAATGTTATATTTGTGTTTCCGAGAAAGGGTTAATAGTTTGTATCACCACTCACAGTTGTAGGATGTGTATGTTAACAATATTATTAGGCTACTGTGCATTACATGCACTTTTTCTACTACACGTACAGCGAGTTTTGATTCAAATCACGCAAGAGATCTGCAAACGACCGGGACTGAATAAGGCTGGGTTTGACATGCCAGCCATTTTTGTTCCCACTCTGGCTGAAAAGGTACATGTACATGTATAACTTTTAGCCTATAATAACACAGCTATACATGTAGCTGTGAAGTGTTTGCTATGTAAAACTTACAGCATCCTTTTTAGCAAGAATCATAGTCGATTATTTCCGACTCTTTTTCACCGTTTGCTGCATGTGTAACTGCAAGTATATGACATTGTGTGTATTTATAGTCTGCTAGTACTGTTAGCTTTATTGCCATGAATCTTTGGCGCCTCCACCGAGGTATCAGCACCCGCGGCGCTTTCATTATACCATAATTATATAGTATACTTTAATCTTTATGCTTGGATTCAGAGTTCTAAATGCGAGAACCAGATTGAAGAGTTGTGCTTGGAGATAGAAAATACCATCAATAGGAGCATACAGAATACCCTCAATACACTGGAGAGAGACGCTCAGCTCATTGTTAACAAGATAAATGAAAAGCAGCAACATGACAGGTGAGATAGAATTTTAACTCTGAGGCAGCGTATGTGATCATGGCCGGGTTATAGTAGTCTGTCAGTGTGTTGTTCTGTTTTTTTTTTGTTACTCTGAGTCTACTCACTTTGATACCAAAGTATGCGCTTATACATGTACATGTACATGTACATGCCTATATGCTATACATGTATTCGAGTAAGCCCAGTTTCTGCGGTAGCTGTATATGTTTGGTGGCTCGATCCTAATGTTGCTTTTTCTTTCCCGGTACCCTCTTTTTCCATAATAGCGAGATTATACGAGACTAAGAATGTGCTGGCTTAGTAGAATCCATATATGGGATGTGTTGTACAAGTACAGTATTTATAGACTGAGTCAATTCATCACAGTGCTGCATATTTTTAGTTTGAAACTACAACACACTCCATGTTCTTTACATGGCCGTCAAAAATGCACGTTGTCATTTTAACTGCCTGCAATTTTACTCTATAGTGCTCAGAACCGAGCCAACTTATCATCCAAATGCCGTGGCGTGGTGCTCTATCTGTTAGCGATATTCCTCTTCCTCTCATTCTGTATCCCATTCGCTCACAAGGTTTCAGTTGGATCTCTGCAATTGGATGCCTATCTCGTGAGTGCACTAAATACATAGTTAGAAACTTGACTTATGCTAATGGTAATTACTACGCAGGATGTTTTTTTTCTGCTATGGAATGCCAGTTCCGACAGCTACCATACTGCTATCACCCTTGGTTACCTGTTATTTTCCCTGCTGTTGTTCTTCATTGGAGGCAGATGGTTTCGGTTAGCTTGACTTTCACGATCAGATTGTGCTTTGTTCCTATAAATAGTACTATTACTGTGCTTAATATTGTAACAACTGTTAGTTACTAAGAGGGTATACAACAGGTATGTTAGTCATTTTGGCGTATAGAAATCAGCTACTGTATATGTATATATAGGCATAAGAAATGTCTACCCATATATGTATGATCATAGTATGCACACGATTCTTATTTACTTGATCAGTATTTTCCCTTGCCGATAATTATGGTGAACTAGCTAGTTTCGATTTGTAAATCACTTGATTTCTCATTAACAGAACTGCCCTTACATTGAGCCGTTCTCAGAAAAAAGAGCTTGAAGCGCAAGTGGAATATGTCAACGATATCGTCAAGGGAAGAAAGGTGTGTGTGATACAGAACTGTATCATCAGCTATTCCTCGTTTGTTTGGGCAATAGTTTTGTTTTGCTGTTGCCTTAATTATGCCTCAAAAGATATCACACAGGAGGCATTCGGTATGAACGCGGTTAATGGTAAAGCTGTGTGTATGTGTGTGTATATTTCACTTGCAATATGCGACGAAAATAAAGCTTTTAGAATTCTTGGATTTTTCAAGCTTCTTTCTCGAGTTATGGTTAGTTTTACTTATTAATAGTGAAGGCTGTTGCAGTCTCTTAAGAACTGTGCATATAGCATCATAATTATGTTCACACAAACTTTCGTGAGTTAGCCTCCCACTAAAGTGCTAGCTATTTGAGAGTGAGAAAAGAACTACAAACATATATGTACATGTATAATGCCATAATTGTGAACTTTGACCTTGCTACAGATCCACCCAAATTTTGTAGGAAATGCACATGATATTAAACTTCATCCTAATACTACTATCCTTCAAGAACATCTCTAGCCAATCAGACATCTGTAATTCCATTAAGCTTTTTTCCGTAACACTCCGTAAAACTTTTCAAAACATGCTGCGAAGCATTTAGCACCGCAGTGCTTTTACTGTACGAGTGTCTGTACGAGTGTCTGTTACAGTATCCTTGATTATTTATACTGAGCTACATGTACAGTTTGTATGCTTTAATTGGCACACTCCCATACGTGCTGTAAGGTTGTGAAACAAGCTAAAAGAAGACAAATTTTTGATAATTGTCATGTAATGTTATGTATATACATTGTACACCCCTCACAGGCCCAGATGTACAAAGACTATCTACAGCAGAGTGTAGAGCTGACATGACCTTTATATGTGTAGGTACGTATGATTTATTTTTCTTGATCCCACATTATACATGTATGAAGCAAAGTAAAAGTAATTTCATCTTTCATCCTTGAATTGAATTCTTTTCTTTGTACCACTATGATAATAATATTACTGTAAGTGTAAGGGTTGTGTCACTGTGTATATAGTTAGTGTGCAGTACATATACGGCACTTCACTCAAGTGTAAGCTAATACTAGGTGTTTGCGTATAGTAATAGTACGCTTTACTGGTCCAGGATGGATAGATGTTTAATTATTGGTTCCATGCAATCATAATTATGTTGTGACTGTTTTGTATCACGTTTATACAGTATAAATTTAGTTTTGAGTGTCTCTCACTTATCCTTATTTTAGACCACCCTTAAATTTGGGTCTGCGGTCTGCGATGTGTACTAGACCCCAATTTAGGAATATCTCCCAGAAGCTGTCTATTCTAGGGGAGGCTTCACGTAGGGTGCAACAAGTAGTAATAGATCTATGTACTTGTTTAGCATGTCAGGTCATGCATGTAACGTTCACACTTGAAAACCTTACTACAACAACTTATCAACTACCGTATTACTAGAATGTTTTGCGAGCATCAAACATTTGCGAACTTTGCGAGGGTTGATCAATTCGCAACAATAAAAATCCGCAAAACCTAATTTATTACTAGTAAATACACACGATCCTTGCCAGAACGCAATAGTTGGATCGCAAAAGGGTCAAATTTTCTGCTGATTTGGCTCATTCACAAAGGTTTTTCACCAGCAAAATATTCTAGTAATACGGTACCTAGAGCGCTACTGTAACAATGTGTGTTGTGTCTATCACACCTTTGTACAGTGAAAATTGGTCTGACCTATTTTTGGGAATTATGTATTGAAACTATAAGTGATACTTGCTACAGTGTCAACGGTTAGTTACTAACACTGCTTTTTCTGCCAAATAGCTAGAAGCCTCGACCCAGGTACAAACTGTATGTCTGGCTTGCGAGATAAATAGCTATAACGCTCTATGCAAGGCTAAGGCTAGTCGAGCGCCGCCGCCCTCCTTGAATTCCACCAGCAGAACAAAACTGTGGATAGGTTTGACTCCCGACCTCCTTCCGGGCAACGGCAACGGTAGAGGGCGGCGGCGCCCGACTAGGCTAAGGCCATGCAAAGTCAATTTGTAGTTTCTCAGGCCCTCGCGCTTGGAAATTGACTGCTTTCCAAATATCACGTGACCTCAAATTAGAGGCACTAAAAGAAAAGACAATGATAAATTTGTATGGTTTTTTGGTCATGATGACTAAAATTAAATATGCACTTCCACTTATTGAGGAAGTTAGGGGTGTGTTTTCAATTACAATTCTATGAATATCATTATCATTGAGAAACTACAAATTGACTTTGCATGGCCTAGCCTCGAATTAGCCTCGAATCCAGGCGGCCTGGTCTCGAGGCTAAACTCGAATATGAACCGTTTTTGTGGCGTATGATTGTGAAGAGACTGCAGCTTCAATGAAAGTGTAACTCAAAAATCAAACTCCCAAAACAGTTCCACTCGCATTGCAACTGTTAAGCTAGTTATAGCTGCATGGCCATGGAATACACACCACACACACACACACACACACACACACACTCAAACTGCACAACAGTTGAGAACATGGATTTCGTCCAACCGTTCAGAATCTGAAAGCAGACAAGGTCAAACACTCCTTGCTAATTTTGACCTTTTAATGAACTTATACTTACTGTACTTATTCGATTTAAAGCGACACTTTTTAATAATTACAAAGCCAGAGGTCGTTTCTTTTGGAGGTTGAAAAATTATGTTGAAGTTCTGGTGTCGCATATTTAGAGGGTCGCATCTAATTGGATACTGTCATCGATTATAGGCCGCTTAAATTACATTGTTTCTTAATCTTGCGGCCTGGAATCAAGGCTGTGGTTTGACACAAATTGTTTGTTATGACTACATAGATTTTCTTTTATCTACACAATGGTATCAGCAAAATTTATTAGAAATCACAAGATTCACATTTATGTACCAATGCCAGCAAATTTGCAGTTTTCTTTTACTCTCTATGCTGCAAGCACTGTAGCTAGCCTATGACAGGCTGTTGCTTTGTACTTACTCGCTAGGGCTTGTAGAAGCTAGTAGCTATGACTCTCAAATTTGGAAGACTAGTGGCTATTGTTTCCACGTGGGTATAGTGAGGGAAAAGTCAAGTGGTGTCCAACCTCCTTGGATTTGAAAGTGTTTTTTGTTAGGGTTTTTATTATGCACCACATGCAGTACGTACGTTATGGTAACTGTGTGTATTTGCTCAGTGCAATTGCAAAAAACCTAGCTGTGGGAACAGTATAGGAGGAAACCAGGTTTCATCTTTAACATTTTAGGTCTTTTTTCATTGACTTGTAGTCTATGTAGTCATAACAAACAACTTGTGTTGGCAACACAGAATAATTATTAGGTTTCCTGAATAGTGCAGGTGAATAGTATCAATTCATGAATAGTATGGCTACCATCTACTATTACCAGGATACCTGGTATATGAGGAAACAGATCTTGAATTCATTTGTAAGTAAGAAGAAAACCTACTAAGTGACTACCGGGCTTCCTTGATAGACTACTAGTTTGCTTATCTCTATACCGTCAGGATGCATATACATGTACACCTATAATAATTATATGTACCATATAGCGGGTAATTTTCGTTGGTGTAAATTTTCGTATACCCATTTAAATATTGAAATTATTATTTGTACAGCTCAGGATAGTAACGTTGAACCTATTGCGGTAGAATTTGTATGATGCTCTACAATACGAAACTAACCCGCTAATAATTATAATTATTGTATGTATAGGAAACACACTTGTTAGGTACCGTAATTAAATTATAAGCTCTTATTAACAACGTAGGTATGAATTAATACGCGATAATTATGATAGACACTCGCGTAAATAGCATTGTTAGTATTGCACATTATTTTCTAGCACTATACCTGTTATTCATTTGTGCAAAGTTATGAAGTTTTTATGCTTATGTCGACTTGTTTTGTAAACACTTCAATGAGGGCCAAACACTACTTATTATATACTTGTGTAGATAATAAGATAATTATTATCGTATCTTGATCAAAAGATAATTATTAGCGTATCTTGATCCATGACATTTCACTAACGTCGAGAATTGGCTTCGTCAACATTGCCGTACATCTGGTAACATGCGGTCAACACCCACAATGCAATTGTATAGTATCATACAATCGCGATTTGTCTCGGACGTCACATGAACAGAGCACTTAGTAATTTTCATGCATGGGGTAAAAAATTCGTTCAACTCGAAACGGTGAATTTTCATAAGTAAAAAATGTCACTATCTGCACTGCATTTTGGTAAACCACGCCTACGTTTTGTGGGGAACATTTTCGTGGAGGTCAGCTTGCCCACAAATATTTTACCCTACGAAAATTACCCGCTATTCAGTATAAGCAACCACATACCCACCACCTTTGGTTGCCATGGAAATGTTTTTGGATATGTTGAAGCTCAATTATTTAACGTGCACAATTCATCACAATTTTTTGAAAAATCAACGTCAAGATATTCCTCTACTCCATTAATTTATGTACCAATGCTCACAAATTTGGGATATTTTACTCTAATAGATTGCACTCACTGTTAATTGAATACTGCCATATGCACAAGGGTAATCTCCTTAAAATATAGCTTGTATATAAGGTAATTAACATGACGTGTTTAAAAATGGTACGAAGTATAGTGCATCTAGGTCAGTATTATTAAAGGATACAGTCCTATATATTATAGGAGTTCACTAAATACTATAGTTATTATTCGTATACAGCAATTCTAATTTCGACTTCACTTATTGTGCCTCCATACAAATGCAATCAGAACAGCATTGCAATGCTATAATGCAGCAAGCAGCAGGAATCGTTGACTCTAGATTAATCAGTGATTCGGTATTATTAGCTAGTGTATAGCCAAAATTACCACTACCTTGGGATCAAATTAAGTCATTGGGTATACAGTATCGCTACACTATGGTCCAGGGTACCTATAATTATTATTATAGCGAGCAAACCTAGTGTAATAAAATAAATGGTTGTGCTATTAACTCTTAAAAATCCCACAAGCACCTGCGTGCTTAATGCCCTATAAGGCTTTGGTGTCACCAATATTTAATAGGGTATTACTATAATGATTATAGAAGCACAGAAAGTTGATCAGTATTAGCAATGTGCACTTCTTGATTCTATTATTTTTGTGTGAACGTCATAATTATGCATGTACATAAACTCTTTTTGAAAACGTATCATACCCATGCATGCATGCATACAGTGAAGCACACACAATGCTTTGGCTACTGTAGCAATTGCTGCCATACCGGTATTTAGCACACACAATACTTCAGCTACTGTACCAATTGCTGCCATACCGGTATTTAGCACACACAATGCTTTGGCTACTGTACCAATTGCTGCCATACCGGTATTTTAGTTAGGGTGACATGAACAGTTGTAAACATTACATGTTCTCATGAAATTGGTAACATAAAAAAATCGTTCATTTGTAAAACTGGACATACTTATACAACCAGGCAGCTAAAAGAAACAGTCATAAATTATACATAAATTATCATTATTCACTACAAAAATGTACAGCAGCTACTTCATTTCAATCTCAACTTTAGTTATTGAGCTTCCATTCTTCTTTGAACAAACAATAATAAATGCAATCAGAACAGCAATGAATGCAGCAAGAAGCAGAAATGAAATGACAGCAAGAGCAATTGTTGCGTCACGATAGCTTGTGAATTCAGATGGATTAATCAGTGGTTCGGTAGCTGGTGTGGCAGGATCCATTGTGGAGAAATCAAAATTCTCACAAGTTGGGAAGCGGTTGGGTACAGGGAAACTTCCAGGCACAGATGTTTCATTGACAACCATGGCCATTCCAAAAAGGAGATGAGGTTCAATGTGGCAATGCATGATCCACCAACCCCAGTTGTTTCTCGGGAAGCGTAATCGAACATAACCACCAACAGGAACAATAACCGTGTCTTTCAGAGGGCATGTGTTGCTCTGTTCACAAGCAGATGTGGGTACTACATCATTGGCCCAACGTACCCCAGTATTGCAAAAACCACCATCAGCAGAACAATTTATGTCACTATTAATCATGCTGACAGTTCCATTTACATAAGTAGGAAAGCCAACATTCATTATAAAGTAGTGATGTCCATGCAAGTGAATGGGGTGAGCTTCACCCCCAGATATATCTTTGTCCTGTCCGAGATTCATGAAAACAAACTCTATTGTGTCGTTAGTTGCAGTATAAGTGTGAACGCAAGTAAATGGTGGCTGAGTTGATAGTGTAGTAGTTGGAGCAGCGGTAGACGGGCCTCCGGAACTTACAGTTGTAGGAGTTTGAAAAACACTGTACTGACAGAAAAGGTTTGGTGGAATATCTTCAAGCTGAGACAGGGGTGGGCTTTGGGGAAAATCAAAAATACGATCATTAATAGATGGTCCTCGACTAAATCCAAAATTGAGGAAAGCAGTACTGCTTACATCATCATTTGGCACTGGTTCACGGTTAGATAGTTCAAGCTCTCCAACATTTATGCACTGGATATTCAAATCGGGAGGAAAATTTTCAAATGGACAGTTTAGGGCATAACAACTGTTATTTGTTGTGCAGCGAGTATTCGGTTCGTACGAATCGTCAAAATCAACAGGGAGCACATCACTAGCACCGTCATAGTGAAGAACAGCATAACCACGATGGGATTTAACACAATACCCTCTTTGTTCCAGTTCGCTTGGAACTTCCAGAGTTTCTACTAGCATGAGGTAATTGTCAACATTTTCTGATGCGTTAAGAACAAAGTCATAACGTTCTCCAACGTGAACGATGATGAAGTCAACAGCTGTGTTGTTAGGTACTATAGCGTCAATACCGTCAGTAGCAATTACTCGCATTTTATGTCCACTTATGGAAAACCTATAAGCAAAAGTTACCTGCGATCCAATGATTCGAAAACGATAGCTTGTATTTGTAGAAACATTGAAGAAAGGAAGAGAGTTATTTGCAACTCTAAAACAATTCGACGCAGCTTGGTTAAACCTCCAGCCTCCAAAATTCATAAAGCCAGCAAAGAATAGCTCACCACTAGCAGATGTACCATCATATGTAGTAATAGACATATAAGGTACCGATGAATTAACTGGATCTGGCAGAGCATATGGAGCTTCTATCCAACTGTCGGAGTTAACAGGAAACCATTCAAAGAAGGAAATAGTATGTTCCTCTGGTATGTCTTCAAAGCCAGGATCGGACTCATCTGAATCCAGAACAACAAGTGCCCCGTACATTCCATTGCTCCTCTCATCGAACTGGTGAGAGTGGTACCAATATGTTCCAGCAGGATAAAACTCAAAATCATACACGAAACTATTACTTGGAAGAATGGGACACTGGGTGATGTATGGTACACCATCTGAATACTGATTTTGTGAGCCACTGCTGCCATTCACGTGTTGCCCATGCCAGTGCAAGGTGATTGCTTCTTTGCCAAGATTGTTGGTAACATTGATTCTAACTCGCTGATTTTTGTAACCGATAATAGTAGGCCCAGGTAGTTGGTCATTCACCACTAACAGATTCCTACGAGTTGTTCCATCTGCAACAATTGGCTGAAAGAGTTCAGTGACATTTCCATTTTCAACTAGATTTTCAAACACGAAATCAAAACCTCCTTCACTGTTAACTACGACTTGGAATCCACTAGATTCTCTCGTTCCATTTTTGACACAATATGCCGTCAGAGTTTCCATAGTTGAAACAGTAAGCTGAATGTAGCACGTTTCATTACGAGGTGGACATCTGATAGATGTCTGTGGTTGAACATAGCTTATTGCGTCAGCCTCAGCAAAAGTGATAGCAAGCACTACTATTGCAACAAACATTTTCGGAGCCATTACAGATCTAATTATGAGATGAGAAGCTGTAGGGTTGTATGGCATATGAGTCATGACTCTGGTCCTTAAATACCCTTGGTAAGGATCTAGTCAAGCCCAACATTTTAGGAGGAAGTCTGAGGAATGGTAAACACTCTACACCTTCTTAAATTACTCGTTGAACACACCAGAATAGGTGCATGATGTATAGGCATGTTGTGTTCCTCTTTTGTGAAGCCACACTTGTATCCCCTAATGCACGGAAAGAAACTTAACAGCAGAGGAACCGTTGTAAATTCATGCATGCACACACATAGCGACTATCAATTGCCTGGTCAAGGTACGCCTTGTGTTTTTATCAAATTCTGGTTCCTGTACCATTTAAGATTAGAGTAGAAGGGGATTGGCAACGGAAGTGGTTCACGGGATGTTTTACAATGACGTCTATGTAGAGCTCAGAAACAATCCGTGTTTCGCTTTCTACCCCGGGTAAGTTTACCGGGAAACTTATTGAGTCTAATCATAGTCTATGCATGTGTCTCAAAGACCCCTCTAACACTTAAACAAATGCCCCCTGATGGTGAGTATCATTTGGAAACGAAGAAAATACAATCTTGATAGTCGTGAAGTAGCTAGTCTAACACAGAGCGATTTTTCATGCTTGTGTTACTTTAGCTACTATGATATAGCTAAGGTTGTGTCACTAAGTAGTATGCTGTGTCCCCAAATGGCCACAAGTATTTGATGAAGTTGATGTTTAGCAGCAGAACTGCTCGTGGACTTTTTACAGACAGCAAAAACAATTCTCATGAATTATTTATGTTTAGACTCCACGTTGGAAGTAAGCCTCGATTAAAACCGCGGGGAAACACGGATGGTACTTCGAGGGTACCTCGTTTCCAATCCCTATCTACTCAATCTATGGTTAGACCTCATTTGGAATACAGTTCTCCAGTAATGTATGGAACCCACACCAAAATAAATACATAAAATTAATGACTTGGAAAAAGTGTAGAAAAGAGCTACATCCATGGGGGGTGTGTGGAACATACTTGGTCAAAACATCATTATTGAAGTTTCGCAATTTTTTTTTGTCAATAATTATATACAGCGGGCAAAACAACAGCTTGTCAGTCAGAATAATGACGATAAAAAACATCATACAATGTCAATTGGATTAAAATTTGCTTCAGCATGACATTTTGTTTGTTTTTGTTAGGCAAATAAAAGGTAAAATTATGCACTATAATTATAGTGTAAACTAAATTGTAGGGGTAGATTGTAAGGTTTCACCACATTTTGTCTGATTGACTAAAATAAAAAGGTATATAAATACCCTAGTGATGTAATTACAGTACGTGTCATATATACGGAAAGCAGGTTCTCATGGCCAACTCCAGCATAAACAATAAATGGATGGTGGGTACAAGAGGGGATAGCCTCAATTCCAGGCCTGTAAAGAGGGGCCCACCAACATAATTATCACAGCAAATCAACATCAACCACAAAGGGCATATCCCGTCACAGCCGGAATGCGGAATGGAGTACGGAACAGAACATGAAATGACATTGCGTTATATCTTTTTTGGTGAACATAATATAATTATAGTACTTATGTTGACTGTACACAACAGTCTGGTGTATAACCAAGCCTTTGCCATAGATTTCCACACACAGTGGGTTGCAGTCAGCAAAATTCTACTCTAAACTGTTTCTCATTACCACTGTGCAACAATGTTGTTGATCCTCTTTCCTACAGGTGTCATGCGATGATTACAGCCAGCTACATGCTAGGCTATGAAGATGAGCATGTGATTTGCAATTTATATTTAAATCTTTTAATTTCATGTGCAAAGTATCTTATCAAATAGAGCAGAATTTGCTTCATGGCCTATTGGGTAGTTTGCGTTTTCCTATTTTAGCTTGAGTGAATGGTTGAGAATTAATTTCTCCATACCAAAGATCGTTAGTTGCACATGTTCAGCGTGCATGTCTTTCAACACGCACAAATTCTTTAAAACATCAAGGGCCAATTATACAGAACCATCAGCATCATACTAATTTTGTCATTCACATATTCCATTCCATTCCGCATTCCAGCTTTTGCCACTACATGTAGCTCACGAAAATAACGAATTTTTACCCTTCAAAAAATGGCGATAGTTAAATTTCTTGCTGTGGCAACTCTTAAATGAGTATATTTCTGGTTTCATTACACAGTAGCTAAATACAGGAATTACCTCTCTAAATATCTCCCATTATATATACCTCAATCACTAAAAACGCTAGTTATACCCGTCATTCTAATACCAAAAGCTGAGTAATCAATTATAATAATCATAATGTTTCACATTTCACATTGCAACAACCGTTGAGTCAACACCTAGCTACAAAGTCTCATGCAGTTTATCAGTAGAGTCTTTTTGGGATGGAAGTTCAGTCGTAAGTGCCTGTGAGCCATAGCCTAATCCAACTCCCCTAGCTACATGTGTGAGGAAACGAGATGCTTCATACTGCTGCTCCAAAGCTGTTAGTGCTCTCTCTGAACTCTTTGCACTACCCTCATTAATCTGCTCACTGGGTTGCGTACATTGAGAAGATGAAGATTTACCTGTACCTTGGAAAGGTAAAAGGACAAAACATTCATGTTGTTGCACGCACCAATTCCCATAAGCCTCCTAAATTTGTTGTCTTCACCATCTTTTCCAAGTGACACACTTTCCCATTGGTTTCTGGATTGGACTACCTACATTAGGTGAATAATTTCACAGACATCATTTATACTTCTTATATGGGTTAAAGGTATAGTACAACATGACGGTGACCATTTGAAGCAACTACCGTATTAACGGGTTATTTTCGAGGGGCTAAATTTTCGCAGATTGCCCAAACTAAACATTTCGAAGATAGCGGTTCAAATGACCACACCCCTACAGTAGATAGGTTTCAATACGGATGTAAACCAATTTTCGAGGCATTCGTGTTCTGGGTCAATCCTTGAAAACAACCAGCTATACGGTATTGCAGTAAATCACTTGAGTGTGACCTCACCTAACATAATGGTCAATTGTGCATAATAATATTATTTATCTTACTTTGTTTTTTTTCCCAGACCACAACAGCTTCCGCTTCTCCTGGACAACTCTTTGTTGCTGTGTTATAGGTTTTGCCAGGGCACTGAGATAGGATGGTTGCTTGGAAGCTAACTCTTGTGCAGCAGCAATGGCTTGCTCAAAACTATCCTCTATTGATTAGACGACTGAATAATATTGGACACAATATTCAGTTCATGTTCAAACTTACTGTCATCACTTGAAATGCCATCCACTACCTCTTGAATTTCTTCACGCTCTTGTTTTGCAGTACCTTCACAACCAGTCTTTTTTGCTGCTAATAAATTTTTACTGGCGAGTTTGTCTTCATGATAGCTCTTTTTTTCACAACTTGGACCACTAGAAGTAAAGGAGTGTTCACTGCTTGTTAATTTACATTCTTTAGGCGATTGAGATAGTCTGGAATGAGCAAGAATAATATTGTAATTATATCAATGGCACCAACTCATTCATTCAAGTCATAATTATGGCATTAATAAAATTCACCTCCTATGGTTCGATCGACGCCTCTCATCTCGATGTGATTTGTGATGCGAAGCTCTTAGTGACAACGGGCTTCGAGATCTGTGCCGCTTATGCGACCCTAAGCAGTTAATTTACAAACATAAGACATGTGCATGTACATGTATGTATAATCAGGAGCAGATTACAGAAGGAACGTCTAACTCTACATGGGAAGAAATGTTTTAAGTCAGCCTGTGAATATCATTATGAACAGATTTTGTATGTAGTGAAGCAGCAGGAGAGCTAGGTTGAGCCGGAAAGAGCTAAAACGAATAGCTAGGTCTTTAATAGATGTTGGTATACATCATGGAAGATTCTGTCAGTGATAGATGTTGGTATACACATCACATCATATTCATGTAAAAATTAAGTTTGCTAGACCTAGACTAACGGTGTTTTGTTTTTGCAGTAGGGAGTCTTACTGGGATTTTTAGAACACTTACAGAGAGCTTATTACCAGGCCTATAGCTCACTAGCTAGCTGAAGCTTTTCACCTATGCGCTGGTAAAGGTGCACCATCAGCTCAATTAGCACTCGCCCGCAGATGATTATCACCCACTTAGCAGTTCGGTCATTCTTTGCAAACTTGCACGAGATGCGATTCCCAACGTAAGACACTCCTTCTGTAATCTGCTCCTGCTATAATTTATACACACTAAGTCGAAAAATGACAACTTTTACGATTTTTATAGCCTTGATCTTCATAATTATCCCTCTCCCTGTGATTTCGTTCTTCGCTGACAGTAGATGCTTTGCTTGAAATTTTTTTGCTGGTCTGCATGCATGAGAGAATATTCGGATCAGGACGAATCCACCTGACCGTAGGTAATTTACGGTCACTATTCTTATAGCCTAGTTTGTAGTTTCTGTAAGTTTAAAAAGTTTTTCAGGGTGATCAACATTTCACTTTTGCCAATTTTGTTCAGAAGCAAAAATATAAGTCAGTGCTCTTGTGCTAGCCTCGAGACCAGAGCGGTATAGTCTGAAGGTCAGCACAAGAGCAAGAGCACTGGTTTGTGTCTCTGCTTTGAAGCAAAATTGGCGAAAATAAAACTGCAGCTTACAGACACTAAAAATTAGGCTAGAAGTAGTCTGCAAGAGAAGTTTGAAGAAAACCAAATTAATACATGCAGTAACCTTATAGTTAGCTAAGGTCAAGTGGTTCCAGCCTCCTCTGCAGATACATGGCTCTATGATGGAAACGATGGGCGGAGTCAATAGTCACATGGTGATACTTCAATTTCTGCACAAGCTTCTTTACTCTGCGTGGCTGCAAAATGTTCAAGGGGCTTAATTTTTACTGTTTTTTAATTAAAATTATCTGCTATAACATGCAAAGATTAAAGTCATGGCTTCTAGTAAGCAGTCAACCCATGAACAAGTATTTAATAAAATGCTTGAAATTTAAGTGCCTCAAAAATTTCGCACTATAACTGGCGGTTAAGTGAGGGGAGGTGTTGTGATGGAGCTGCCCTCCTATAGGAACTGTAAGCTATTAGAAGGCCGCATGCCCTATATCTTTCCTTTCACATGTGCTCATCCAGGTAACTATACTATAATTTATGTAGCTAATGGACATAGCAGGACGAATGTGACTCCACATTGCTGAGAGAGCCAAACTGGTGCACTCCGTCGATCTGAGTATGCCTTTCCCCAGTGGTGTTAAAGAGCATGCAAGGTAACATTGTATGTAATTAATGTGTCTGTGTGAGCATTATGCTTTACTTTAGGGGGTGTGACAAACTAGTGACTCATCAATCTGGACTACCACTCTTAAGGATGATATAAGGGTACTACCGTAAGCGGTAATTTTCGTGGTGTAAAAATTCGTTCAACTCGAACAAGGTGACTTTTGCGAGTAAACATTTCATTGCCTGCACTGCATTGTATGCGTTACGGTAAACCACGCCTACGTTTTTATGGGGGGAAATTCAGCTTGCCCACGAAAACAATACGGTATCTCAAACTGTACTGGATGGCAAGAATCATAGTAATTATGCCTCGGGTGCGCATGCACAGCAAGGTGTACGGTAGTGCGTTTGTGTGTCTGTCTGTGTGTGTAGACTGCTACAGCTGCTCAAAGATAAATAAAGTGCAAGCAAAAGTTTCTATAGGCTTCTTATAGTCATGTTTTCTTGGATTGCAATTTGTGGTTTTGCAAAATAATATTGCTTCGTTCTCGAGTTATAGCTAGGTTTGCTTACATGGAACACCATTGTAGCCTTTCCTTTCAGAGCAGTGCGAACAAATTTGTCCGCTGGGAACGTCCCAG
The DNA here is from genome assembly GCF_963675165.1 of Halichondria panicea. Lineage (NCBI taxonomy): Eukaryota > Metazoa > Porifera > Demospongiae > Suberitida > Halichondriidae > Halichondria > Halichondria panicea. The sequence continues at coordinate 3,403,089 of NC_087384.1, forward strand.
ATTTAGCATCCTTGTCCCTTGTCCTGAAGGGAAACCTCAGATATCCAGGATTTTCAAGGTTGCTGCTCCTGAGCTGGGTTACTAAGCTCCAGTAAAGCTTAGCAGGCCTGAAATTACTGCTAATAATGACTTATTATGAGCATGCGCAGTGAGCTAGTGAACTACATTGAGAGCTGAGCAGTGATACTGGGGCATCCCTGCATCCCCACAACAATTTACATGCAGGAAAACATGGAAGAAGGAATTGTTGTCTTTGCACTGAACATCAGAGTCGTGTGCTCCAATTATCCTACATTTCCCTCCTTCGGCGGCCAGCTGCTCGGGGGCTAACGCTTTTGTCCCTGACATTTGGCTGGGGACGTTGGCACCTACAATGTACACCTGTATGCTACTTAGTAGTTAGCTGTACACTAGAACGCTAGCTATTGGTAGCTGCAAGAGTGAGAAAAGAACTGCAAAGATGCACTTATCTGTTCATGCAGCCATATTTAATGGACTTCGGATCATTTTTAGTTACGACAATCGATCATTTTCCGCTTTACGATTTGATCATTTAACCTAGTAGCTTCATGTCTTTTAGCTATTTTAGCTAGGTGTCTCCACTCGTAGTGCTTCCATTAGGGAGGTTCTCAAAAATAACAAATTAATGTGGAAAGTATGGTTTAGCAGTGTAGTGTGCAATCTCATAGGTGAGCAGGTCAATGATGGATGGTTTGATTTTGGTCTCTGTATTTTACAACTGCATTTACAAATACAGTATACAGTTGTGCGTAATCATAGGCTCAAAAATAAAGGTGCATGCTTTGGCAACACGAACACTCTTGCTCTTTTTTTTACAAGTCCGTAAAAAGTTCGTGTTTTATTTTAGGACCTCAAGAATTGCGTTCAATCTGGGATGGCAGTGGGGCCGTATTATCTTTATAGATTCTAGATGTTTAAGCTGAGCCGAGACTAAGCTCTGAAGAATTTAAATTACCCACCTTATTTCCAAATTGCAAAAAATATAAATGGCTTGCAGCTAGCGCATGTGCTGTAATTTATAAACAATAACTGAGTACAAACGTACTAAAATACTGCCTAGAAGAGGTATTTGAGGTCAAAATCTCAGCCACCACTCAGTTGATAAATTAATGCTCTAAATAACGCACACTACCACAACATCATTCTGCATTTCACCTTTTTAGGCTCTGTCTTTGTCTTTTGATGACTTGTAGATCTTGACTGCTCTTCTGATTCACTGCTGTCGGAATGAGTACCTTTCCCCTCCATTTAATTGTAAACCATGAAGTGAGAAGCCTATAATTAATTAGGCCACACCTTACGTTTCACGGGTCATAATTATTATTTTTGCAGAATGCAAAAAAAAAAACAACTAATTAGTGGTCCAGGTCAGAGGTCAGAATGGCCACAACACAGTAATGTTGCTTTTGCATGGTGTGTTTTGCTAGAGTGACTTTTTGTGATTTGTTGTGACTCTGTTTGTGGTTTTATAATGATATTCATCGAATTTCCCCTCCTTGGTCTGTTTTGGGGAGCAGTACTACATGTAGCCTCACAAGGCCGAAGAGCGGCGCGGCCTGGGATATGGATCGAGGGGCTACTATACTACATGTATCTATAATTGTAGATTGGGCGTGGGCCGCCCTTTGTCATGCAGAATAATTATGCTCAGTCAGGAGAAAATGACCTCTGGGTTTCCACTCACAATTTGCTATTGTATTTCATCCAGTGCCACATCATTAATTTTTAGCCTCGATCCCAGTCCCTCTCACCGTCTTTCTCAATTGAGAGCGGCCTGGAATCGAGGCTAATTAATTTTGTGAGATTTTTTTGGAGAATGTGCTCCTGGCTGATATCACCAAGGCCAAAAATATTTATTTCTCCCAAACACCCCAAACATTGTGTTCCACTATAATCATAATGTTTGGAGTGTTAGGGAGAAATAATTATTCCTTTAGCTGAAAATGGCTTAATCAAGGAAGAAATTAAAAGTGTTTCTGAAATGTTGTTTCTGAAATGTTCAATCAAATTTTTGGACCTTAGCCGTTAGATGATACTCATCAAAAAGGCACTTTTTTAATAGCAAATTTGAGCACTGCGGAGGATGCAACATCGAAAATTATGGTGAAACAGTCCCATACCTTAATTGGTTCACCTAACTGATTTCCCACTATAAACTGTACATGCGTAATTAGCTGCCTTCACCACTATTCGAGGAAGTGCGGCCTGGGAACGAGGCTAATGCGTAATATGACTCCTTCAAGAAAATAATGTGTGTGGTGATGCCTGCCAATTCTATTGTGCAAAAAACCAGAGTATACATGTACTTCAAGCTTCTTCCACATATATATATATATAATTATGCATTACTATATCTTACCGCAATGCAGTTTTTAAAGCATTTTGCCACTGCATTGGGTAGGGATCACATTAATTTTGTAAATTATTACCAGGGATAATCGCATGTTGTCCTATTATTCACTGTGATTCTTACAGTGATTAATCGCGTATCAGTAATGGCACGTCGTCAAGGCAATAATTGCACATCGTTCATTAACGGCGTGCAATTACTGCCTTGACGACCGCATGTTCGAATAATGGCCGCGGCAAATTTTTTTTACTGAAACTGCAGCTAAAAATATCTTGCATCACAAACGATTAACAATCAATAGTATGGCTACTCGTGCAATAAGGGATTAATAGCACTCATAAAAAGCACTGGCAAGGTTAATAGCACTCGGCGGGCTACGCCTCGTGCAATTAGTATCCTTGCCATTGCTTATTATTGCACTCTTAGCCATACTATTAATTATGCCTCGAGGGATACAGTAAAGCTGATTAAAGCACTTCAGTGTTCAAAAAGCTGCAAAGCCCTTTTGCAACTGCATTTGGTATACTGTAGGGATCACTTTTGTAAATTTATCATGCTAATTATGCCTCAAGGCATAGCCGCACGAGGGATACAGTAAAGCTGATTGAAAAATAATAATAATTAAAGCACTTCAGTGTTCTAAATTAAGGTATTTCACTATTATTTCACTATCTCAGATTCTGTGCTGACAAAACTCGCTTATATCACAGTAAATAAAGCCTGAAGGACGTTGGATGTAGTTACTCTGGTCTGGTTTGGTTGCTGGCCTCCTGCATACACCGTCATCCTTCCAGTAGGGATGAACCACTTGCTGTCATATAGCTGCATCTGATAACCACTGATAGTGAAAGACACCTAGAGGAAATTACATGTTATTAATAGTTATGCCTCCAAAAATTAATGTAGAATGAATCACGACAAGGACAAGTGCAGCAGAAGAAAACTACATGTACTCACTGAGAATGTGACTCCAGGTTTGATTGTTTTCCTCGCCACACCAACGAGCTGTCTGATAGGAGCTACTGCTACTCCATTTGGCCATGAGATGTACACTTGAATGACCTCATCGGCAGTGTACTTGGCTCCAGTGTTGGTGACCTGCAAACTTACTGTCACATTTCCCCCTGCCTTTACACTACTTGGAGACACAGTTAAACCAGAGTACTTGAAAGTTGAGTACGATCTGATGCGACAATTTGCATGGAAAGAATTGGTACATGGGAATAACAAGATTAACTCACAGTCCATAGCCAAATGGGTATAAAGGTTCGCTTTGGAAGTAGCGGTAAGTCCTGTTGACCATAGTGTAGTCCACTATTGGAGGAACTTGATCTAAGCTGACTGGCCAAGTGTAAGGTAAGCGTCCCCCAGGACTTACTACTCCATTTAATACATCAGCCAAAGCAGAACCAGCAGTCTACAAATACACATACATACATGGAAAATAGATAAGTATATTGGGTACCTGAGCAGGATAGAAGTTCTCTAAAATGGACACAACTTTATCACTTGCATCGGCCCAAGTGAGGTCTACTGGTCCAGCATTATACATCAGCAGGATTGTGGGCCCTGAATAAACGAACATCAGTTTTTGGATAAATGTAAGCCAACAGCACTCACCGTTCACTGACATTGTAGCGTCTTTCAAGATATTAAGCTGTTGTCCAGGAAAGTCAATATTTGACCTGTCGCTTCCTTCATGACCAATAACTTTACCTGGGAATGTGTATTCACAATGAAAATGTGATATTAGATAGCCAGCTCACCTCCATTACCAAGACACACAAATGCAATATCTGCTTCTCTGCAAGCGTTCTTGACAGACGAACCGTTATAGTAACTGCGCAAGAATTAATAGCACGATAAAAGATGATAATGCAATATAAAAAAAAACTTACTTGCAAGTGGGACCATCAGTGCAACCAACATTGGCACTGATTTGCTTCACAGCCTTTGTTAGATCTCGAATGCCCATCAGAGGTGTAACAACATGATCAGGCTGGAAATCCATAAAAAGGGTTACATAATTATGTACAGTCATGTAAGGAAATGTAGGTGCCATAGCTTCTTACGATAGGACTGTAGTCACCATAGAACCCATTTGTGTTATTGATCATAGGTCCAACAATCTGAAATGGGTATACATGTTCTTGCACTTAGTGTTGAGTTAGTAACATACACATGCTAGGTTGTACTGCTTGGTGAGTGGCAGTCCAGTGTCCATATTGTTCTTAAGGAGGACAAACGACTGAACAGCCATATCATGAGCAAGCTGGATGTGTTCTTTGCTTTGAATGAAGTCCGACTGATTTAGCCTGTGTACAAGAACAACATCAATTAAAAATTGCTAAGCACCGCGGCATGCTTTGTTTCATTCAAGGGTCTCAAGGGTGTTATGGAAGAAGAGCTTAATGGAGGAGCTAAATGAAAAACAGTAGTTTTAATGGCTAGACGTACGTATCATATAAGTTTAGTGTTTAATAATGCATTTCTAGTCAATGAACAATTAAAAGAGAGGTGGATCTGTAGAGAGATAAAAGTTAAAATGAATGCTCCTTCTGGCAGTAGTAAATTCATCCAAATTACAGCATCATATAGTTTTTGTTCGTCGCCATCCATATTTATTTTTCACACTGTAAGTACATCATTATAATATCAAGGGTGCATAGGAAGAGAAGAGTGTCGAACTATTGATACTTCTACACAAACACTGTGCACAAAGTAACGTGACATCCTGTCAATTGCACGTGAGCAACTCGCAATTAACGCACAGAAGTTGTTAATAGTGAGTAAAGAGTGCAAGTGAAGAGGATCAACTCGACTATTGTCTCTATTTATACGATTTTTGCGAAGATATCGTCTCCTATCAGTGTGCAGTGAGCAGCTCCACAAGCTCTGAACGTTGAACGCGAACAACTATAGAATTGTTCGATTACCACACCCCTAAAAACGTCACGGTTAACATTTAGCTAGCTAGGAGATTACTAGTAAATTTACAATACTTTATCACGTGCGAGTCATGTTACTTTGTGCACAGTGTTTGTGTAGAAGTATCAGTAGTTTGACACTCTTTTCTTCTTATGCACTCTTGATTATAATGAAAGCACCGCAGGTGCTGATGCCTCGGTGGAGATGCCAAAGCTACATGACATAAAGCTACTTTTATACACACATTGATTATAATTTATATCATGATGAACATTTTAATTTTACTGCATGTAAAATCCAGAGAAACTCAAAGAGTGGGTAATTAAAAACGATCGATGCCAAAAGTTCAAGTCTAAAATTAATGGCTGCAAGTCAGAGAGCTTTAAGCTTGCAGCTCTCTTCTCACTCTTGCAGCTACCAATAGCTAGTGTTCTAGTGCAGAGCTAACTACTATGTAGAGTAGCAACACTTGGTAAACAAGTTTGGCTACGTGCTCTTTTGAAAAGGCTGCAATGGCATTCCAAGTAAGCAAAACTAGGCATAACTCGAGAACGAAGCATTATTTTGCAAATCCACGAATTAAAATCCAAGTAAACATGACTAGAAGCCTATAGAAACTCTTACTTGCACTTGATTCATCCTTGAGCAGCTGTAGCAGTCTACACAGACACACACACACACACACGTACTACCGTGTATCTCGCTTGCGCATGCGCACCGAGGCATAATTACACAACTTACAGCTCTTTTTTTATAGATACAAAAAATAGCTAGCACTTTAATATAGTAGGGCTAACTCATAAGATTAGTGCGAACAGATATGATATGCATGATTCTGAAGAGACTAGACTGCAACAGCATTCACTGTAAGTAAAACTAACCGTACGTAACTTGAAAGAAAGCTTTATAGTTTGCAAATCATGAATCAAAATCGTGGCTAGAAGCTTATCCTATTGCGAAGTAATTACAAGCTGAAACACCGGTATAGATACACAGACCGACACACACACAGCCAGCTTTACCATATTCCTTGTGCGGCTACGCAATCTGATATGATAACATACTTGGTGTACTTGTTCATTTCTGGAGGGTCAAACTCTCCCAGTTTCATTCTGACAGTGAAAAGACGACTCACAGCATCTTTTACTGTGTCCATCGAAATTTTATTCTATAAATAATTACACAATACTGGTGTGAGTAAGCAAGCAATACCTGGACACTCACCTGAGTCACAGCTTCTCCAATGTGGGAGAACACATTGTCTGCAGAGTTAGCATCCTCAAGACAAGTACCAGCATTAACAGCGGCAGCAGCAGTGTCCACAGAGTTGTTGGTGTAATGGTGGTTGGTGATCATTATCTCTGCAGCAAAATCACTATAATTATTATAGAACCATAGGCTACTTACCAATGGCTCCTTGGTCACTGACCACATAGCCTGCAAAAACATAAATCATAATTATCTTGAATGCCTGGTAAATGTATACGTACCTTTAAATCCCCACTCCATCCGAAGTATGTCTGTAAGAAGTTTTTTGTTGGCACAGGCAGGCACTCCATTGATACTGTCCTCACCATACGCCAAGAGCTAAAGTACTGTAAGTTCCAATGGATGGTACGACACTAACCTGTTGTAGCTGCACATGAGACTCCAGGCTCCTGCGTCTACACAAGCCTTGAACGGTGGCAAGAAGGTCATCCGCCAGTCTTGCTCAGACACCTGAAAAGATGGCTTAATTTTAGCTATCACCTACTCTACAAGTAGAACCTTCGCATTGAAGTCAAATCTGCTGATTGGAATATTTTCAGGTCCACCGTAGACATCAAAATGCTTGCACCCAGCATTTGCTTTTACATAGCGTTCATCATCTGGAATATGTAAAATTTATTATACAGTATGCTTTTTTATTACAACATGATTTTATTACATAATTATGTAGCTCGAAAAAGTAATCTCAGGTGTAACTCAAATTTGTTCACCCTCATGCTGTATTTCACATAAGCTTCCAGTATAAGATACTGTCACATGTACTGACCTCCTTGTAGCCCCGTCACATAGGCTCTAGCCAAATAGCCAGACAGGTAGGGGTCCTCTCCGTACGTTTCCTTCAAGAGCAAACTATATGTAAAATAATTAAGCAATATATAGTATATATTACCTGATTCCTGCCCCATCTGGGGTCACGGAGGATGTTCAATACAGGGCTCCAGCAGCTCAATCCAGTGTGGAACCCATAGTTACCGTCAGACACATATTTATTGTTCTATACAGCACATGGGCATGCAGTTAGTAGTAGACTCGCCAGGCCGTCATAGGAGGCAGTGTGACTACACAATAGAATCTCACCTTAGCACGAACTTCATCACCGATTGCGGAAGCAACAGCATGAACAATATCGAAGTTGAATGTTGCAGCCTGCAAAAAGGTGCAGTATACGCGTACCACTATACTAGGGTTACAGAATGCTTGACAAGACTATAATTACACAAACAATTATTACTGACCATGCCTATAGCCATAGGAAAAGAAGTTGCTGGTCCGGCATCCACATCTCCACTCAAACATTCAGTTCCCCATTGGTATGGATTGATACCCAGTCTGGAAATGGCTGGAGCTGGACCTAAACCCGGCCCAAATGAAAGAAATAAACAATAAACACCTATTATGATAATGGTTTTTTGCTCACCGTTTTTGCTAGCTCCTCCTCTGGACATTTGCAGAACCATCTCATCTAGAGTTAACCTGTCCACCAGATCCTGCAGCATTTACCACATTTTATAACTACACACAAACTATTATATATAAATACAAATCATCTAGTACCGGTGTCACAGGACACGGCCTCCCCCAGGACAGGAGCTCCGGGGGGGTTCCGTCCTTAGGATAAATCCTCCCCCCGGAGTTTCTGTCCTAGGACAAAAGCTCCTACCCCAGGACCAGAGCTCCCCCATTCTGCGGTGCAGGTGAAAGTCAGTCCACAGGTAATCTGAGAGGACTAGTCTAGGCTACAAAGTAAACAGCCATAGACAAAGCCTAACTAGATCTAGATGCAATAGATTCTGTATCTATTATGTTATAGATCTCAATACTCAATATATACAACAATGCAAGAGAAAGAAGTACAATAAATATAACCAAAAGTGCACAAATCATAAAGTGATGCAACCAGAACAAAACCAATTACCTACTGGTTCTTTGCGAATTTTGGCACAGCGATAGTGATACCACTCACTACATTTGTCACACATGACCATATCCTCAAAAGAGTCCGGTCTCTTGCACATGCAGTATATTGTAATGGCAATGATTTGTGGTGTTGGTCTTTTGGGCATCGCTTTTTTTGTGCGAGGGAACCGTGAGAGTTTGCCCTTCTCAAAGCACTTAATGAGATGTGCTCTCATTTTGGCCTCATCAAACACTAGAGAATCCACATTATCGTTCATAGCAGCGCGATATGCAGTAGCAATGCTAAATAGTCCGCAGTTGTTAGCACCCTCTTGCTGCTGGAGAGCCACCACAGAAATCAACAGCCCATTGCATTGAATTAATGGGCTATACACTTGTGCTATCTGGAGCTCAGTACTTGGGGAAAGCGTTCCATTGAAGCAGCTGTCGTACAAATACAGTTCACCCTTAAACAGAGAAGTGGCAATCCAGTGCTGTCGTTCTTCAACAAAGAAGATTTGCACAGCTGCACGTGTACAAGTAAAATTATCATAATTGCATAAACGTTGTCTTACCTGGGCCTTGATTATTGGAAGGTCAGGCTTTTGAAAGGGTACATCAGGCTTTTGAGAGGGTATATCAGGCTTTTGAGAGGGTACATCAGGCTTTTGAGAGGGTAGGTCAGGCTTTTGAGAGGGTAGGTCAGGATTTTGAGAGGGTACGTCAGGCATTCGTTTATTCTTAGGAGGTGATTTGACTGGAGAAGAGTGGTTGTCTTCAGAGCCAGGAAGAGTGTTTTCTTCATCGTTGGTTTCTGTAAAATGTTTTAAGCATAATTATATAGCAAGGAACACGACAGAAGGAGGTTATTGCTAGCCACACTTTACCTGGAGAGTAGTATTCCTTTAGCAGTACCCCATTGTAACACTTTTTCAATACTTTGCCGCTCCCAGACTGCAACTCGTATCTACCCTTGTCAAGGATCTTATGGACAATATATGGACCTTTCCAGGTGCAGTCCATTTTCCCTCCCATTCGATGAGAATTGGCCATATTCTTTAGCATGACACTGCTGCCAACTGGATAACTCTACGACAAAAATGGAAAAAAATAAGCTAAAGTTTGCTATATAAAATAATACCTTCAAAGAGTTATACTTGTTGTCATACTGCTGCTTCTGTTTTTGCTGTGCAGCAGCAATGTTCTCCTTGGCATTGAGGTGACAGCGGTCACGAATTTCCATCAACCTTCGGAGAATTCCATCCATGTCTTCTCCGTCTTCTTCATTTTCAGTCTCCTCTCCACTCAATTGGTCAGCATCTCCTCTATCTTCTATAGTGTCGGCACCATCTCGTTGATCCATATCAAAAGTAACAGCTTTCCGCGGGTGGCGATTGAACATTAGGAAAAAGGGTGTGTACTTTGATGACGCCTACAATCAAAAAATAACATATGCATGCATGATATAATAATTAAAATTTTATCTGTTTTGATATGCGATAGGCATAAAGAGCAGCAGAGAGATGCTGATCCCAGTCATCAGTACTAGAATCGATTACCTTCTTGAGAGTGTTCACTAGAGTCTGGTTGAAGCGTTCATCAAGGCCATTTGTTTGTGGGTGGTAAGCACTTGATACGCAGTGCTGTATGTCAGTCAACTGAAAAAGTCGGGTGTTGATTTCGTTGACAAACTCTCTTCCTTGGTCTGATTGAATCACTTTTGGCCACCCATGGCTGCAAAATGTGTCAAACAGAAATTTTGCTACACCTTCTGCTGATTTTGATGGGAGTGGGGCAGCCTCAGGCCACTTAGAGAAATAGTCTGAAAGGGTGATAATGTACTTGTTTCCAGAGCTTGTTTCAGGTAGAGGTCCTACCAAGTCAATACCAACTCTGTACCAGACCTTTGTCACAGGGATGGGGTGTAGTTCTGCTCTGGGCTTCTGCAGTTGGTGATTCGTTCGTTGGCATTTGTCGCAGTGCTTGCAGAGCTGTATGACGTCAGCATGTAGGCCTTTCCAGTAGAAATCCTGAGCAACCTACATGCATGAAACAGATGTAATTATACTTTATAAGATATGATGATAAATATACCTTTCCATAGGTCTTGTCTCTCCTAAAATGCATCCCATCCAGTCCATCGTGGCACATGTTTAGTATCCTGCTTTTCTCCTCTTGCTTCACCACAACTCTTCTCATTCTATGCATGCCAGTGCTGTCCTTCTCAGGCAGGTATAAGCATTGTTGCTGCAGAGCATATCTTTGAGCTTTGTCTCTTATACTTCTCTTGTCATTAGTGGAAAGCCCGTCTCTGTATTTCTTCTGGCCAGCATTGCTGGCAGCAGTCTTGTACAGCAGTATGTCCTCATACTCTTGTTGAGTAGCCATTCTGATTGCTAACAGTCTATACATTTCGCATGCACGCGCACGCTTATTATACTAAAGCCTTGACCAGGTTTTGACAGGGTACATGTACCCGGATGATATATCCTGGGGGCGGGGATTCTGTCCTAGGACGAAACCACCGGGGGGAGGCATTGTCCTAAGACCGCAGGCTCCGGGGGAGAAACTGTCGCCCGGAGGTTCTATCCTATGACACCGGAATCACATTAGCTAGCTAGCTAGACTAGCATACCTTGACTCTCTCTGGAATTTGTAACGAGACATTTCGGAATGGAAAATCATCCTTTAATGCAGGCTTGCTAGCAGCTACAATCGAGCACACAACCAGCACCACAGCCAAACATACGCACATGCACTTTTGAAAAGCCATCGTATCACTGTGAAACAGTACAGGTGACTTCATAAAGAATGCAATAAGATATTCACTTGCATGTTAACTTTACGTTTAATAATAGCTTACCAAATCATACGTCCAGTCGAGTCCTAGCCTCCTTGGCCTTCTCGATCTCAAGGCCTAAACAATTAGAGCGGCCTGGAATCGAGGCTAGTCCAGTCCTATCTATATAATTATCATGTGATATCTACTTATGTCACAATTACTGTACTGACCTCGGAAGCACACTGGAATTTAGTCTAGGTCTATAATCGCTGACACAGCATTGCATACCATTTCACTTTTGGGCTAGCAGCCTTACTTTTAATAAACCATGCATGAAAATAGTATTAATGACGAGTCAAGCTGCATGCAGTTCAAGAATAATAATTATGTATCTCCTCATTGATGATTCGACCTCAGTTAGTAATGAACAACTGGCACATTTAAGTACAAAAACAATTGCACTCGTTACAATACCGTAAGGGGTTGAGTTCAAAGGTACATGTACATGTATAATATAATCATAATAAAGAGTTCGTACAAAGCAGCTTAGTAGTATTTTCCATCTCTATCTCTCCCTGGAGACCGTCTGAAAGAAGAATGATACAATCAATATTGATCAACATGCATATCACAACAAAAAAGATATTTAGAGTAAACATGCCTCATCGAAGGATGAATTGCCTTTCCTACACAAAGAGAGCTGTAGCAGTCAAAACCAGTGTTTTTAATACACTATCAAAACTCACCTGTATGGACTAGGGCTGCGACCGCCTCGCCTGCAAGATAGAACAACATAAAATGGTTATTACGCTAAAACAACAGATTTTGTACTCACTGATAATCTGGGCTGCATAAAATGGTTATTGCGCTTAAAAGAACAGAAATTGTACTCACTGATAATCTGGGCTGCGACCTCCTCTCCTTGGGGGAGAACGGGAACGAGACCTGGAGCATAATCACGGAGTAACATGCAGTAAAACCACAATGCTTAATCCTGGTTGATCTTGCACCTATGAACTGAGGTGACTATACAGTTACTTGAGCTGCTAAACAATCTACACATTTCCACATACACAAGCAAATAAAAAAATTGCATCAAACCCCCAAGATGATCAGGCGAAAACAAACGGATAACTCACCTTCTAGGGCTTGGACTCTTGGACCGACCGTATGGAGACCTAATGAAGAGGTTAAAGACGACAAACACAGTTATCACATGGAAAGATGGAAACAGGAGCAAAATGCTTCCCGCAGAGGTGAAACACATAGCATGTAGATGTGTGGAGGATGAGGGGCATGAGGAGGTAGACCAAATAGCAGAGTAGAGATGTTAATACCAGCTATTGGAATATCAGCAGAGAAGCTAGATACTTCAGGGAGTGGGTTGTAAACTATGACCATAGTGAATTGGCTGAGCTGCAGAAGCGCAGACAGATGTTGAATCTTTCAAACATGCACATTACGTGCGATGCAGATAAGCCTGTGAGAAGCACACATAAAAATGATACTGCACTAAGACCATGCTACATTTTGGCAAATATTGTCTGGCCAATTTGTCAGAACACATGGAAAATTGACCGGTCAGGTGCACTAAATGGTCGGTAAAGTGCCAACTGCCGACCGTTATAATAAGGACTGAGTAAGTATTATAATTATTATATCAGGTACAGACACAAGTGGTACAAAATATCTTTTCTCTTGGTTTGTTGCACGGCATACTAAATTTACGAGCTACAAAATGTAATAGTATTACAACTCTCTAGCACGTACCTGCTTCGACGACGATCACCATATCTAGGTGGACTTCTGCGATAACGGCTGCTTACTATTGATGGTGGTCCACCGCCTCGGCGCTCTTCTTTAAAACCACGACCACTGCCTCCAGGTCTGAATTGTGCACTATGGCTTGTATACACACATTTGGGAGTTGGCATACACAAACCTGCTGGTGCCTTTGGCTAATTCACACTTGATAGTAACTCCACAAACTCTACGACCATCCATATCCTTAACTGCATCTTCCGCATCACGAGGATCCTCAAACTCAATAAAAGCAAAACCTGTGTGAAAAGGGAGAACAATCACTCAAGGTTTATACATGTATGTAACCGTAGATTGAAGAGTTAAAGGGGTAGGAAACGGAGTGGTGCACGTGATGATTTTACATTGAATCTGCAGTGGAGCCGCGAAATCTATCCGCAAATACCAACTGTTTCCTATCCCTCTAACTCTTCAATTTATGACATAACCAAGGGCGTATAAAAGAAGAGAGGGCATGCAACTGTAAAAGAGCAGAGTTCAAATGTGGGTAAATGAACGTGCATGAAAAGCTAAAGATCTAAATTTTATTTTTAACACTCATGCAAATTCACACATTCATCCGCCCACGTTTGAACTCTGCTAGCTACGTGTACTGATAGTGGAGTAGCATACCCTCTCTTCTTTTATACGCCCTTGACTTGGACAGTTTGACCATATACAGTCAGGGTGTCATACAGGATTTTGAAGTAGAGGGGAAAGTATATACCTGAATGCAAATTTTAGGGGGGGGGGGGGGGGGGGGGGATTGGAGCTAGAGGAGGGATAATCCCCCTTTTCCCTTCCCCTGTATGACAGGATGTGCCCAGAATTAAAATTTTTGTATGCTAATTCTTTAGTTTTGGTTCACCACCGACCAGGTGGGGTATACACCCGGCCCCTGCATAGAGAGGGTTTGCGATGGACGTGCCCCTGACACAGAAAATTCCCCCAAAATGGATGATCACTGTTAACTAGAACTTCTGACGCCGAAATTATGGTGGCGCTTATGTTCTATAGCTAGTGTAGAATTTTGTAGAGAAAATGGGCGTGGTATAGCTCAGTTTCACTTGCTAGCTGCAAGCTGAATGACTCGTGAACAACATTCATTGACTGTAGCTATGGGTTAGACAACTGTGTAGAAGTGTGGAGGGTCAAAGATGCAGAATGATCGTCTTGATGTCTTAAACAAGCACTTTTATAAGCGCTAATTCCAGCAACGGTTTGGCGCTTTTTAAAATATGCTGATGCTGACGTGGCGTTTATTATGGTGGCGCTGTAATTAGAAGACTGTTACCAAGATCTTGGTTATTCTGATGCATGCGCATACCAGGCCGTTTTCCTCACACGGAAACTGGCCAGTCCTTTCAGAGTTAAAAAGGGAGTGGTTCTAGTCATTATTTTGTTTTTCTAAAACAAAACTAATTTTGGGGTGCTATGATTAGAACAAATATTTATGTTAACACATTTTCGGAAGTCACTTGTGAAACATTGTATGAACTACTGACCTGGTGGATTTCTGGCAACCCAGACACTCTTCAGAGGACCATATCTTTCGAACTCTTTTTCCAGTTCTGGTTTGGATCCTCCGGAACCGAGATCACCTACATAGACTCTTGTTCTTTCACCTCTATTAGACATTGTTTAAGAGCCCTGACAACAGTTTCTAGTTCTTCGATGGAATGGTGAAGTAAAATGACCTCTGAAAAATTACATACAAAATGGCAGCTTTAACTCACGTGGGCAAGCACGTGATGTTTAATATTATTTTGTGTTTCGTAAGAGTTTTTTGAATGGTGAGCACCAAATCAGAAGAGACAGAAATATGAGGGTACCTTGCACTATTTGCACAGAAGTTATTACTAAAGATGCTGCTGCTACACCTTGTATCCTACAATGGTCATAGTACTGATTGCACTATGAGCTACAGTGTAGATCTAGCTCAAAATAGATCGTGACTCTGAAAAGTACCTTTAGAATCTTACAAATGACTGTATTATATTCCACTTATTTCCCTTTACTGCAATCAGGTGGACACATCTTTCATTATGCATGGTAAGACTTCGAATAATAATATGTTGTACATGTCTACTGATCCACACTCTTCCCCAGTGCAGCTTGCACCAGTGGGTCGCCCCAAACAAGACATGTCCCACTTGTCGAAAAAAGTGTCCTGTAAAGGAAGTATTGAAGCTATTCATAAATGGTTCAGATCCGCTATTTAGTGCCAACCTTGAAGATATTTCTTCTGAGGAAATGAAGGTATTGTCAGGGGTGTGTCTAACAGGGGGAGAGCATAACCCCCCCCTGGCATGAAACTAATCTAGCTACAGCACAGCTCTGGCACTTGTTGTGCTGGATTTCGCTATGACTTAGTCAACACCACGCCCAATTTAGCATTTGCAGTCGAGTCAGCAATAAGTGCACTTCATAAGAGGCGCAGTTTTATCAATGTGGGGCGTTAACAAATTTCGGTCGCGCGCTTTGCGAGCAGGTAAGCTTCAGCACCCCTGTGCTTGACTTTTAGAAATTCAGAAATTCCCCTGATGGTATGTATACATAGGTACTGTACATATTAATTAATTGAGAAAACATCTTAGAGAAAACATCTTAGTTGTTTGTTATACGTGTATACTGTACTCTACAAGTTGGGCAGAGTCCAACCTTGTACGGGGTGGGAATAATTGCTAGGGCTTGGCAAATTATGCTAGCATAATTTTTGGGAGACTTCTAGCAACTAGCATAATTGAGAATAATAGGGCACTAAATTAGCATAATCTATCATGTAGCTAGATATAGACATCTATGACTGTTCTGTAAGCACTAGCCGCTAGGCAGGCATGGAAGAGTCCCTTAGAGTTGGTCTTCAACGTTGGTCCGTGGTATGTATGGACCGGCATACGATATTTGCTTTTGGGACTCGTGATCCTTTACCAATTTCTACATGATTCAATAGAAGAATAGAGGATGTAACTTAGTACGAGAGTAAAGAATAAAGAAATGAATAGTGACAAGAAAGATTAGCAAGGAGGGAGCGGGAGCGACAGGCAAGATCCTCAGAAACAGCTGAACACACAGCCTGAGTGAAGCCTGAGTGAAGGTATTACTAACTCAAAGGGTTCTGGCGTTTGCCTAACAAACGTTTTGTGTAGAAAGTGCACAAGCTCGACAGGAACAAATGGATGCCAATAGAGTAACCCAGACTCCAGAGACCAGACAAGCACGCCTACAACAAATAGCTGCTTCCACCAAAACCAGCAGAAAGTTGCCAAACATTAAATGTTCATTACACTTACAGAGACTCTGGAGGCCACACAGGCATGCTTGGACCAACACAAGCAGAGGCATACAGTTGAGATGTGCCTCTTTTCGAACAATCTGCTGTTGAATCCAAGATGCTGAGGAGATGTTTATATTTGCAGTCATGCCAATAATGCATCTATTGACTACCACCTAGGCAATAATTATGGATACACAGGCAACCTGCCACAAGATGTCTCTTCCAGCAGAGTTGGATGCGTCGCTTGCGTCACCCTAATTATAGTGTTGCAATTTTAAAATGGATGTCTGCAATGTGTATATAGGCATCCTGTGGCTTTGTTTCTCTGCCCATCTACTGACGGCCCACCATCATTTTCACTGTGCCACCGTTGCATTGCATAGCGAGGCAGGCTCTCCTTTTTCCTCAACGGTGCCTTCTTTCTTTCTTTCTTTCTTCGTTTGTTCCTCCAATATCTTATTGAACCTGTGGTAAAGAAAAAGGAAAGGCTTGCACAGGAGCTATAATTATACATTGTACACAAAAGTCTCAAGCAGCTGTCGTTTTACTTTATAGGTCATAATTAACATTCCCTAAGATCGAGGGAGCTGAATTCATGTTTGGAAGAGGGTTCCCTTAAATCAAGGTTTTAGGGTATATCACGCGTGGTCTTCATTAGTGACAAGTAATTATCCACCTTAATATTACTGTCTACCGTGCCATCACAGGAACAATTATCTATGCAAGACAGTTTGCTTAAACAGAAAGGTGCGTGTGCATATACATACTGAATACACGTTCTTGTCGTGATCAATGAATATTATCTTTGTAGACAAGGCGCTACAAGACGCGAAGGCCTCCTTAGAGGAAGTACAAGAACACATGAAGGCATGGGAAGCGCAGTTTACATCCACTGATAAAAAGCTAAGAGCGGAGCGAGCTACCAGCTCTACACTAAAGGTACATGCAGGTTCTCACATCTGTTGCAAACTCGTACGTACATGTACTTATCATTCATGTACATGTTTAATTGTAATAATTATATCTAGCCGTGTCTATTAGTTAGACATGTATTGCAGACTGAGACATGCTACATGTACTTCTGTGTCAGAAGGTAGATCCTCGTCCAGATGTTTGGGTTGCTACAACAAAACTTCCAGAATAGTACTAAGCCCAGTTCCTGGTGACGAAGTGGTAGAAAGACTCAATATTGTCGATTAGGGAAGCAGCATTGGTCCTACTAAGTTTATAGTCAAACTCAAAGGGCAGCACTTGACAAGCTCGTAATTATAGATAATCGAAAAAGATAGCTTCATAATTATAGCTATAGACGTTGTTTGTGACGCAGATTTTTTCAGGAATACAGTGACATTACTGAGTAAGTACCCCTACGTACATCTTTTATTACAAATAATCACTGGAATTCGTTGAATCTAACTCCCATATAAAAAATCTTTACCAAGCCTAGTTGGCGACCTAGCTTTATTTTAGAGACGCTAAGTAAGCAAAATAAGTTAGATAAAACACTACCTCTAGATTGCACCATTTGTGACAAGCATGATCTATATAATTATGCACACTCACAGATGTGTAGTTGAGGGCATTGTATGTTTTTGTAATTTGTTGACTGCGTGCATGCAATTGCAGAAGCAGTTGACTGTGATGCAGCATGAGTGTGACCGTGCCAAGTCTATACAGAAGGAGGCTGACAAAATGAAGACTGAACTTAGTACTGTTAGAGGGTGTGTTCTTAATACAGTTTAGTATGCTTATGTGTTTAGAGTGTGACATGCAGAATTAATGCTGTGCTGAAAGGGTCCAGTGAAGAAGTGGAAGAGTTGCTAAAGAACTACTCAGCGTCTCAGTTAGCTACTTTCGTTACTGCAATCAAAGGGTACATGTACATTGTGTGTACAAACCTACTAACATAGATACATACAGTATAAGTTTTTGTAGTAATGTTTGATAGAAAAACCACAGAGCATTTTAGTACATGTATGTGTGTCCCACCCTTGCAGTGATTACGATGTGCTCAAACAGAAAAAAAAAGCATTACAAAAGGAGAAGGATGGGCTAGCACAAGATGTCATCGTCTTAAAAACACAGGTTTAACTATTTAATTCGCTTGAGGTTGTACATTTTCATCCATGACTTTTTCTGAGTACTTAATAATACATGACTTGTACATACGACTTTGATTATCTGGTCCTCAGAACCTAAATTATCCGGCTTGGTAATTTTCTTTAGAAAAGGGCTTGCCCCTAAATGCGCGTATGCATTGCAGCTGTTACTATGGAAACAGGCATCCTTCTTCATCTTCTGTGCATGCGCAGACAACAATGTGTCACTGATGTTTATCAATAAAGTGGGTAGATCAAGGTGTGGTTCATCTATTTGATTATCCAGTTATCCAGCCTGCCTCTGGAACCAAGGTGTTTGAGGTTCCACTTCGTATACTAACTTACATTTTAAGTTTGCCGTTGAGTTGCAGCATGTCCAAATTTTAATATAGCTATGCATGTCTGTCATCATCATTGTTTTACGGTATCATCCATTTTGTAGCTTCGTGGGAAAGATTGTGAGCTGAAAGACTGCCAGGAGAGGTTGTCAACAGCTGAGAGTGATGTGCGTCACTTTGAACAGGAGAACAGAAACTTACGTGAAAAGGTGGAAATACTTTGCAAAGCAGCTGAATCACCTGGATCAAAGCTTGCTCTAAAACGGATGCTGGAAAGGTTTGTATTATTCAGTGACACTGTTAAGGTTGATCGGAGGCTGCTCTCAAATAGTAGCCTCCTTTGCTAGCCATTTAGCAGCCGCTCTCAAATAGTAGCCTCCTTTGCTAGCCATTTAGCAGCCGCTCTCAAATAGTAGCCTCCTTTGCTAGCCATTTAGTAGCCGCTCTCAAATAGTAGCCCCAGTGAACTTTGACTTGAAAACTTTTGATGACAAACTAAAGGTTGTTGAATTAGTTGGAGCTAAGAAACACCGTCTCGAATTGTAGCCTCCTCTTCCAGCAAAATGAAACATTCAGTAGCCGTGGCCTCTGGTTAAGCATAATTATCGTATTTGCTGCATGCTAGAGGAGGCTACAATTCGAGAGAGGCCACTGTTCAAGAGAGGCGTTTATTAGCCCCAGCTATTCCCTTAGTTTATTATCAAAAGTTTTTTTCACCTGCACAAACTTGAACTCTGCCATGAGAGTGTCTTTGTGAAGCACTAACAAACTGCTACTGTAGAGACCAGTATCAGCATGACTGCCGTGCAGAGACATACTGTTTGAGATCAGCTTCTATTGGCAATAGGGAGGCTACTATATGAGTGCAGCCTTTTATACAAGAGCAGCCTCGATCCCATGCCGCACTTCCTCTGAAGATGGGCCTGCATGGTATCGACTATTTGCGCATGCGCCACCTACATGTAATCTTTTCTGGGGACTTAACATTGTATATGCTCAGTAAAACAATGACGTCACAATGAACGGAAGTGTGATTGTGAAGGTTTCTAGCCCATCTGATATATACCCTTAGCCTGCTATGCTAACAAAAGACTCACAGCCTGCAACAGTGTGAATGACAATCATCTGAACAGAGTGAAAGTTGACACTAGCCCCCATCTGATACAGTAACTAACCTTGGTGAAAGTCTACATGCAGACTCTATCAAAAAGAAAATAGCTGCTGCAACAAACCTACAGCTCTGTCTCTACATATGTACATGTAGCTAACGGGGAAATATCGCGCATGCGCAAACAGTCAGTAGCAGGCCTCCTTTTCTTCATTAGAGGCCTGTGAAGGAGGCTACATGTACCTCTGATCAAGCATAATGATACATGTACAATGTAACAATCATTATTTACTTTTTGAGTCACAGTAATGTGTAGGCAGCAGCAGCAGCACAAACTTAAAATGTTTGTCCTTACAGTCCAGCCCCACTGAAGGAGCACGGTTATTGCAATCAGATGGTTGGTAGTGACATTGGAGCCAGCCCACTGTTAGCGTCTCGCACCAAGTCGAAGTCAAGGTATAAATGCATGTGCATTAATTAACTTTTACATGTTCACTAGCCTACTAGTTGGTTAGTATTCATTGTTTTCTTGCATTAGAATTGACGCCAGTCAAGCATCAACTTCTGATGTGGAAGTGGAGATGGCAGGATCCAAAAGAAGCCGGAATGAGCATTCTGGTACATACATGTACATGACAGTTCACTATGTAGTGAAATTTTGAAGTGTGATGATTCAGTCACTATGCACCGTATTACTAGAATATTATTGCGGGTGAAAAACCTTTGCGAATGAGCCAAATCAGCAGAAAATTTGACCTTTTGCGATCTAACTATTGCGTTCTGGCAAGGATCGTGTGTATTTACTAGTAATAATTTAGGTTTTGTGGATTTTATTGTTGCGAATTGAACAACCCTCGCAAAATTCGCAAATGTTTGATGCTCGCAAAACATTCTAGTAATACAGTATCGTGAAATGAAGTGTGATGATTGGAACACTGCATCCATAGTAACTTTTGTGGGACTGTGCCATATTATAGTACATGTAGGTATTAGTCAAGAGGGTTTGCACTGTTTTTTGCTTACCGGAAGCCACGCCTTTAATCTTTGCACATTATAGCAGGTTAAGAACAATTTTTGTGGAACTAATCTTCGTGTAGGATATTGCTAACCCCCACGAAAACAGCGAAAATTTCGCACTATACAGTATGTATAGCTCTTTCATTATTGTGCCATCTAAAATCTTTTGTTTCTCACTTCAGGCATTGTGTTTCCAGTTAAGAAGTTTAGAGGGTTGAGTACTTCAGAAGTAAGTCTGGGCTCCCAGATTCATTGCGGGGCACAAAGTCATGCTTTTGTACTATTAAAAGTGCACTGTACGTGTTGCATGCATGTATACACGTTACTCATTGCTTCCACACAGAATATTGCCTCTGGATTCAATGGAATGGGTGGTCAGACGAAGTTTATCATGCCTGTATCCTTTGAATTGTGTAGAATAGTCACCTACTGCTTGTACATAATAATTATTAATATTATCCCTAACTGTTGCAAATTCAGAAGCCAAAAGTTCCCAAGAAACCATCATTTGCTTCTTCCAGACTCATCAGTAAGCCTTTTGCCCCTAGAAAGGCACCATTAAACCAACCTAAAATTAGATTCTGAGCTAGAGTGTTGATAGACTAATTCATTAATTTGTTTTCGTGTTACTATAATTATAAGCAATGGTTGTATATAATTGACAATCTGTTCAGTGGTAGCCTGTCCTGTATAATTATACAGGTGTGTCCGTTGCTCTAAGGGGACATAAATTTTACACATGACATACTGTACAAGCACTAGTCTAAATTTTTCATGGGAGAGATAGTGGATAGTGGTGTCAATTGGGTGATGAGCCCCAAGGTATACATGTACCTGACGTTCAACCGTGGCATGCATACAAATATTCATTACTGGGTAACATAATTACTAGAGCACTGAAGTGCTAATTACCCTCCGTGGTTCTAATTACACAGTCTATAATTGAAAATCAGTACATGTAGTACCGTATAGCGAGTGTATGGGGAGGAAATGTTCGTATAATTATTATAATATTATAGAGCATCTACGAAATTATTCTACCGCAATACGTTCAACGTAACTATATCCTAAGCTGTACAGTGTGCAAAATTACCCGCTATATAAGGATATGTGTAGCTCCATTGCTGATTCAGCACTTTTAATGGTCATGGAGAACAGCTCTAACTCTGCTTTGCGGTTCCTTGATTCTAAAATTGCTCCAACCCTGTACTGCACTCTATCTAGATTGTACTCAGCTTGTGTCAGTTAGTTCTAGCTAGCAGTGTAGTATGACAAGAACGGGGATCGGTACATTCTGGCGAAAATTGGCCGTTTTTACGGATATGAGTGATCACTGTTCCAACTGGAAGCGACCTGGCCTATCCCAAGTTTTCGCTGGTTAGTTAGATTGAGTGTGCAATTCAATCTTGTTTGTTTTGTGCATTACACGACCTTTTACCTGACGCACTCCGATGTCTAACAGAGTTTGACGACTGACTCTTATGGGGAATGATCGGGAATCTATAAAGCAACGATTAGGCCAGGCAAAGTAGATTAGTAGTTTCTCATCAGCCCCCTCATCACTTTAGCCTTCCCCCTAAAAGTTCATTATTCATTATTTTGGTGTGTGGCCTAATTAATGAGCCACACCTATTGTATATCAGGGTGTAGCCTCCTTCACTTCCCTGAGTGAAGTGCGGCCTGGGATCGAGGCTAATCAGGGTGTGGTCCACAATTAATGAGTTACACCCAGCCACATGGCAATTACTGATGACGTAATGTTTGTTTTGCACTGAATAATGACGTGCCTCATCAATTTTCAAAAACCATGTGATGAGAAACTATACTGATCTACTTTAAATTGTCAGCTAGTCACGAATGACCTTCGCTAATAGACAGTCGATAGCCGGCCGAGTTTTCGCTTTTATAATGGTTAGGCGAACAACTATAGCTAACAGTACGATTTTTTTACAGGCCCCAAGTGGGGTAAAAATAATTATTAGATAATGATAATTATGTACAGTATAAATGCATGTACTGAGATAGCCTCGACCCCCGGCCGATCCGTCTCCAATTGAACGCTAGGTCGCCTATTTTTCAACTTCGTTCTATTAAAAAAAAATCGGCCTGGGACCGAGGCTAGTACTGAGAGTGACAAAAAACCTTAAGGGTACACGTATAATAGTAGATAATTTTTTTCTGTGAGATGGGATTCTGCTGAGATCAGGTCAATCTCAATGGGTGTCCTAGCTTCGTGTCCCACTGACGATCTTGCACCTCTGATTGCTTGGATGGCCGAGCGTAGGAGGGAGAAAGTTAAGCGGCACCTACGATTGACTTTCGCTAGTTAGAGAGTTTACCTTTGCTAGCTTTTTTCTCGAGTTATGGCTATAGTTTGACTCATAGTGAAGGCAGACTTAGGCTGTTGGAGTCTCTTTATGCCTCAGTGTGCATACGCAAGCGAAGTGTGTGTTTGTGTACCTGTGTGGACTTACACACACAGGAAAAAAATCTATACTTTCAGGATAGTGCAAAATTTCCTGTAGACTTTCCTTTACGAGTCGTACACATGTCCTGAACTTCTTCAGGTTTGAAAAAGGAAACTGTACAGGAAATTTTGCACTACATATATCCTTTGTAAGTACCGTAATCGTTCTAATTATAGAACCAGTATATTTTTCCAGAAACAATGTACAAAAAAATGATTTATAATTATGTTAGACACTAGTTGATAAAATCTACATGGGAAGTACATGGGAAAAGTGCCTCGGAGCAGGTATACTATGGGACTTAGTAATACCTGCAAATTTACTTAGTATGTTGTCAGTATATACGTAATTGTATTGTAGTCAAGCGGTTTGTGCATGCGCACCAATCCCATAGACACCTCCAAAACAGTGTAACTATTATGTAGTATAATTATGGGCGTTATAAAAGAGGGTGTCCTCGCTGAGGCTGGTTCTATAATTAGAACGCTTACGGTAGGTTGCAGGACACCTGCAGGGACACATGACATTGTTCAGGAAATGTGCAGATAATAGCCCGAGTATAATTATAGGCTTCGATCTAGTACAATCATGGTCGATGATTTATTATGGACGCAGTACTGCTGTGCACAGTATTAATTTCTAGTGTCATTATAATTATCATTATATCGCTGTATTTTTAGCCAACTGTGATAAACTGAAGATTTTACAGTCATAGCTGATACTTACCAGTTTCCGGTCACGCCCAGATACAATAAATACCAGGAGCGTTCAATTAGAGACCCAGAGGGTCAGCTCCTCTGGGGTCAGCTCATTAGGTCTCTAATTGCCGTTGTGTTAATTGCATGCCAGTCTCATGAATTAGCCGCCCTTCCTAGGTGAGAGACCTAGGAAGGGCGGCTAATTTGTGAGACTAACCAACAAGCTGAAAGACATCATGCAAGACAGCCTAGCGCGCGCCTGGAGCAAAGAGCTTGCCATCAATAGAATCATGTCAGGAAACACTCCAAAACAACCAGCTATAAGAAGCCATCATCCATGATTAAAAGAAGTTATATCCAGGACCACAGTAGAAGAGCCTGAGGCCTCCTTTTACAATGTATATACGTATAAAGTGGACCGTATATGCATGCTACATGCAACAAAGGCCAGCTATTGAGAAGCCTGACCAAAATCTCATCCGCCCTGTGTTCGACTGTGGAAGGGAGCAGCTCAATACTTGACTGAAAGTGGTCGCAAAGCAGCTAGGCTAAACGCACAAGTTAGTTTTATTCTCTGTTTTACGTTTTAAATAATCCATTCTCGTTCACACAGTTAATATGCATGTGACGCTCATTCAACTCCAAAATGATATTGTTGTTGCCAAACCAGTTCAAGATACGACAAGAAATGAAGATTTTGATGAGCTCGAGCATTCTTCCTCATTAGTATTCACACCTGAGTTTGCCAATGTGGTCAATGTCGATGGATTGAGAATTAAAGACGGCAAGGTGTTTGTTATTTGGAAGTGGCAGGTGCTACATCCACAAGACAAGACGGTAATAATAGTGAGGGGAATTGCTGTTTGTTTTCGGCCAACGGAACCCGGACTATTCAGACGCAGAGTCTGAACCAGTCACACACCATACCTTTCAAAATGATCGGATGTATTAAGGAAAACTATACCCAGAAGTACTCTGAAAAGCAAGTGTACTTATTGACGAAGGTGTCCCTGTACCTATATATAGAAGTACATGTTGAACCTGACAATCCTGTGACTCTAAATGCAATTGCGTTGTAGACGGTTCCTTTGGATACGTAGTGAAGGAAGCACGGGATGCTGTGTACGATGCCCTCATAAGGAATGACATTACTGTTGTAACACTCAAGTGGGTCAAATATGTCAGTGACTGGTATATACCGTATGGGCCCAGGGTTTTTTTGCTAACATAACAACAAAAGGTGTATGGCCATCAAATTAATGTTGAAGTACACATTAAGTACTGTTGTCGCCTAACCTAATTTTGTGTTGATCGATTTCCAATGACTGCATTAATTTAATTGTATAACACTCGCACGACTATAAACAATCATGTTCTAATAGCATTGTTCACCGCTCATGTTGTACATTTCTATTGAAACTCGACCAAGTGCAGCAATAACATGCATCATATAATTATACACGTATTAATAGCTGTTAGCCATGAATATAATGCTCATGATTATCAATGTCCAATTTATAAATAGTTGTGGTCAGTTATATTGCAGTAACTTGTGAGGGGAGGATGATCAACTGGCACATTGTAGTATATATTCGCACGTACATCAAATGAAGGCATTTGATAAAACAGTAATAATTGATGGCAACGAGGGATCCATTCGTTTGGGAGAACTTTCCTCCAATTTTACTTGACGGTGTGAAGTGTAAAATGTGCCCACCATATCTCTGAAGAAGCATTCCACATCTCACATCTTCAGTTGTAGAAGCTCTTGAATGCTTGATATCTCCTCAGTGCAAGTGAGAGAGATCTTTATATCAGTTCACTCCTGATCCTGTGTTAGTTGGGCGGAGTCCAACCAACGCTGCGCTCTGGGTTGGGTATCAGTACACGTAGTAGTTTTGTTCCTACTTGAGACAGAGTATGAATATTGTTTAATCTTTAAGTGGCTGACAACCGCATGGCTCAGGGGTGCAATATAAAGAAATCAATTAACTATTTGGATGGCTATTCTAGCTAGCTGACTGGATCTAGCTATAGTTGTTTTGGAATTCAAGAAAGACCTCAGACTCTTAGAGAAAGTAGAAGAATACTGTAGCCTGTAATATAAGATTTAGTACAGGCAAAAATAAACTTTTTCATAATAGTTAGACATCTAGCACAAGGAGAGGTACAGCCAGCTATAAGACTACCCCAAGGCTTCTGAGAAGCTTTTCGAAGACCAAAGAAGGCATACATAACACAGGTTTTGTCCAAACTAATGATCTAATCTTATTGGTAGCACAACAAAACTTAAAACAAAGACAAGTCCTTTTAATTAATTAATACATACTGTTCAAGCTTCATTCATAGATGCTAAGATAGACTATGCTTCTTTTCTAGTAGCCTAGATATCCAGCAGGAGCTGTTTCTGCATTCTCCAGAGAAATACAGTGTCCCAGCTCGCCTTGTCAGCTAAATTGAGCTGTAAGGTTTCCCACTTGAACGCAGCAATCTGATTGGGCTGCAAATTTCTTGCAGTGGGAACAAAACTGCTACAGTACTGATACCCAACCATGAGCGAAGCGTTGGTTGGACTCCGCCCAACTAATCCTGTGTACCCATGGTTAGGCTCTTGAATCAGCCGCCCTTCTCAAGGTCTCCCTCTCAGGTAGGAAGGGCGGCTAATTTATGAGACTGGCATGCAAATGTCCTGACTTCAGAGTAGCCTTGATCCCAGGCTAATAGAGATGTCTCTGTGCATAGATGCTATAAATTACATCTATGCTCTGTGTCTCAGATACAGTTGGAACCTCGATCAGAACCGACCTTCTCACTGTGTCTGTGGACAGCATGCACTCACAAGTCAGCTGCTCTAGGGGAGGATTTCCAACAATAATTATAACAAAATAATTATAATACGCAACATATCACAGCAAATCTCATGAGTGAAGTATGCCCAACTTTACAGCCTGTGACCGAAGAGCAGTTCCAACTCAGGACAACCAACCGAGAAGATGGGGCTCGCCTTGATGTTGTGGCCCAGAGATTCTGGAGCAACAATAGACAGAGTGCATTTTTTGATGTTAGGGTCTTTGCACCTATACCTATCGCCGCGCGCTCCACCGTGGCCCAGAGGAACGATATGGAAAAGAAGAGAGCCTACGAACAGCGTGTATTAATTAAAGAGAGATAGAATATCATCAATTACGCCCTTGGTTTTTCTGCTGCTGGAGGGATGGGTCCTGCTGCAGCGATCATTAAAACTAGCTTCCATGCTGGCAGAGAAACAGGAGAAAACATATACAGCACAACTCTGAATTGGATGAGATGCAGACTAAATTTCTCCCTCATAAGATCCATAAGTGCCTACTTACCTGACCTGGCAACTCAAGAAGGCTGGGTGCCATCAATATGAAATGGACCATATGTTTTTTATATTATGTTTTGTAAAATAAAAGTAGTAGATCAGTTATATAGGAGTAGATCTATGGCATGCGAGACTACGCACATCAGGTCATGAGATATGTTTGACTTTTAGCTGATTTATGCTCAGTGACCATAGGACCATATAATTATATCCAGAGCTAGAGACCTTAGCCTATAATAGGCTTATAGCTAATTTATAATTATTATAATTATATTATAATTATAATTATTATATTTATAATGGTACTAATTGGATTTCTCCAAACTTCTCTTGCAGACTTCTTCTAGCCTAGTTTTTAGTGTCTGTAAGCTTAAAACATTTTTCAGGGGGGAGGGGGGGTCAAATTTTATTTCCGCCAATTTCGCTCAGAAGCGATGGTATAATTATAATATCGAGGCTAACACAAGAGCACTGTATCTCTGCTTCTGCATGAGCAAATTGGCGAAAGTAAAATGTGACCTAGTTGAAGTATAGTAAAAGTTAACTATTCTAAAGTTAGCTTTGCTGCTTTAGAATAGTTAGTACTCCCTTGTCGTATTAAAGGTACAAGTCCTGCCGACTGTGGTCCTTGATGCCATTCTCTTGGTTGAATTGTATGGGTATTCAGATCTTCTTTATCAACAGATCCAGAGGGCATGTACACATCTGTATTATTTTAGTGATCGTAGAAAATTGTGCGGAGCACAACAAGACATGGTGATAGTTTCTACTTTTTCTGGAATCAAATTTATTGGTGACATTGAACACTCTAAAACGAATCCCAAAGGCATTTTCTACCACTCGGTTGGCTCGGCTAAGTCTGTAATTGAAAATCCTTCTTTCTCTTGTTAATCCAATCTGACTGTGGTATGTACGTTTTTTGAGTGGGAATGCATCATCAGCAACAATAACATACGGGGATGATCGATGTAGTTGTTCCTGGCAGAGTTGTCGGCTCTGGCACGTCAAGCTTTTTTTGTTCAAGCATTTGATACATATTACAATTCTTGAACACTCCGCCATCTGAAATACGGCCGTTGCAACCTATGTCCACATACAATAACTTGTAGTCAGCATCCACAATAGCAAGAAGTACTATACTGAAAGTATGCTTGTAATTGAAGTAATACGACCCATGCACTGTTTGGAGGAGGCCTGATAACAATGTGTTTCCCATCCATAGACCCTCTGCATAGACCCAATATTATACAGTTGGGGAAATTCCACTGTCTGCGAAATCGCATGCAATTTTGTTCCAGTCTTCTTTAAGTGGTTGGTACCTAAATTGTGTGAAAAACAAAAAAATTCAGTTTATTATTATACAGGAAAATTATGAAGATGACCAAGAATACCTGGCTACTGACGATCCTAACGAATTGACTGAATCGAACGACGATGGGGAGGATATATCTACACCAGTAAAATCAACCACAATAGGAGAAACCGCTCACTAAACGCCAAAGCATAAAAACTTCAGAAAATGATATCTTTGGACGATAATTATGTTGCATCGGAACTGAGGGCTGCATGTTACTACTCCTGCTGCACAGAGATGGGCCAAACTACAGATACAAAATGTTCAATATTGCCTAGATACAAGGCCAGGTGGTACTATAGTTTTGTGGCAACTAATTGCTTGCTGGTTGCCTGCAAATTTACCATTCTAGGCAATGAATTAATTGGTGTATGGTGCCCTTCAGTGTAGACTATAAGACGAAACACATATGGGGGGTGCATGCTCTTATCAATTTAGGTACACAAATAATTTTTTTAGGGTACCAACTTTGCATGTATAATTATGACCACATCTACGGTCCTTTTTAGTGTAAGCCAACCCTATAGCTAATACCTCGCTCTCGAGGCATAATTACGTGCATACGTTTGTACTGTTTTGTGTACTAATACAGTACATAATTCTGAATCGAAGCTCTCTATTCGATGGTGCTCTCTCAACTAATAGTAACCCCATGCATGCTTATAATGGACTTTTCTTCGCTCAAAAATAAACAGACAGAACCAGTACATGCACATAACAATCGGAACTGTAAAACAATAAACAGAGACTGCTCTATACAACATACAGTACAAGTGCACAGTCACATATACAAAAAAAGAAGTAAAATGGCTTGAATATAAGGTATTATTATAATTATAATTATACGTGGGTGTATATTTGTCGGTAAATCAGTCAACTGTGGTTTCATGTGAAGTGGGCTGGAAGTTATCTGAGTTCAGCCAGCCTTTCATCCAAGGGAGAGTTATATACCCACACTGAGGGGTCACTCTCCAATTGGTGGAAATACTGTGGAAAATTAACGGTTGAAGTTACAATTATTAAAGGTTACAGTATTTGCTCAAAGAGTGGTCCTCCCCAGAGAGAAAAGTTTAAGATCAAATCCCCACCTATGTAGGCCTGTGCCAAATATTCACTTCATCAGCATAATTATTATTCACACTAGATAATTCATTACTCTGTAATATAATACACAGCAGCGGAATAACACACCTATATAGCACAAAAAAATGAGATTGTGCAGTCATTTTACTTAATTTCAGCAACATATAATTATACACAGGGATACAGGGATGAAAATAATAGCTGGCCACCGGCCAAAATCCGAGCATATACCGTATACAGCGGGCAATTTTCAGGGGACAAAATATTCGTGGTTCAGCAATATCGAAACACTTCGTGGGTATAATATTTTCGTGGTTGGAGTTTGGTTGGAGTTTGCACTACAGGTAAAGGTAGGTAAGGTCGCTTCATTTGTGGGTAAAATATTCGTGGTCATACCTACAACCACGAAAACCAAAATATTTTGCCCCACGAAAATTACCCTCTATACGGTAGCCTGCTTCGCCATTCATTGTACTGCATGAACTGCCATCTGGCCGGATAACAATTGCGCATGCTCAGAAAGATCCGCCATGTGCAAAAAAGCTGAATCAGCAATAATTTGTACGATATCAGAGCTACTACATCGTAGATCTAGCAGCAGATCTAGTTCAAGAAAACTGAGTGCATCCCAGTGCTAGTGATGCAAGCAGCGATTGTCATCCACACTGTTGCAGGCTGTGGGTCTTTTGTTAACATAGCAGGCCACGGGTAGCTATCAGAATGCTATCAGATGGGCTAGAAACCTTCAATCACACTTTCTATCTACTTCCTTCAATCACTTCCGTTCCTTGTGACATCATTGTTTTACTGAGCATATAAGATGTTATCCAAAGCCCTCAGATACCGGGGTAAGATTAGCGCATGCGCAAGCAGTCGTTACCAGGCCCACTCTCAGAAGAAGTGCGGCCTGGGATCGAGGCTAGTCTTGGCGTGGCCCTACAAGTGCCTTGCCTTGTTCAATACTGCATGCTAGACCGAGGCCTGATGTGGTCGGTGTCGTCAATGATTCTGGGTAAAAATATTCGTGCGTTCTAGACTTCAACCAAATTTTATCCTCCAGAAACACCAACTACCCGGTATTAAGGTTATACGGTAAACTGTTTGCTCATTGAGCTAGATCTACATGTAGTGATCGTGAGCAGCTAAATGAGCAGCCTGGAAGCGCAGTAGTCATTATTACCATGGATCGAATAGATCAGTGTGGATTATAACGGTTGGCATTCGGCTATTTACCAACCCAAAAACAGCATAGGTGTAGTCTACTGTAGCTTATGCAGGGCCACACGAATATATATTTAATGAAAGCGTACCAATACCGTAGAAACTGGATTATTAGCGCTTACTCGACTAAAAGTGTATCTCTATTTTAAGTGCATGCTTTAACTGCAGGTTTTTTGTACTCGAATTGAAATGCTTCCAATTATGCGAAGGATATTAGTGAAATTTAGAATTCCTGTACTGGTCAATATGAATTTACAACATTTAAAACAAGTGTTGCAAGCTGCGCTGTGCTAATGCCTCTCGCCATGTTATGCTTTCGCTCAAAAAGTAATAGTAGTTCTATAATAAATTTTACATTATATAAACTCACTGAGAATTATTTACATGCATTTATTGTTGTTATCTATTGTCGTTATCTATTGTATTATGTGGCTTACCAGGACCTCAAGAAAGAAGAAAATTGATTCTTCCCCAGGATCTGGAGTTCAGTGTCTATCTATCATAACTGAGAAGAAAAGACTTGTGTACATGCATATTGTTATCTATACTGTTATCTATTGCATATGGTAGTGTTTTGTGGCACCAGGCCCTCAAGAAGATGCAGGATGTTATGTTGCCATAACTTGACATGAGATGATAGTTTACTCCATTTCATAACTTCAAAACCACCGTGTCTATCTATAATTATACTTTAGAGGTGATAATTTCATTCCAGCTATACCATTGCCATTCCCTTTAACATCATACCTTTTGATGGAAAACTTCTCCAGTTTTGGTTCGGTCACGTACATTCTCTCTTTGCCTCTCTTCCACCTTGTGTCACAAAACATCAAAATTAATACACTGTAATAATGAAAGCACCGCGGGTGCTGATGCCTCAGGTGGAGGCGACAAAGCTTTAGGGCAATGAAGCTGCAGTACTAACGAGTGGTGCAAGCTGCGCTGTGCTAATTAATGCCTCTCGCCGTTGTTTTGCTTTCGCTTAAAAACTATTAGAAGAGGTGAGGAGGTATAATTATATTATGTTATTATTGTTGATTGCAATTGTTGACAGAATTGAATTCCACACAGTCATTATAGGAGAGGAGCTGAATGGAAACCCTATCTGAAGGCTTGATGAATAATCTTCAACACTACTGTAAAAAATCCGTTAATTGCAATTTAAGAAAACGTGACTAGAAGCCTATAGAAGCTAGCTCTTACTTGCACTTCATTTATCATTGAGCAGCAGTAGCAGTCCACACACAGACAGACAGACACACAAACACACTACCATATATCTCGCTGTGCATGCACACCCGAGGAATAATGAGCTATTGGTGTAATGAAATTCATAGCATACTGGCAATAAGTGGGAGAAGTCTTGAATAGAATAGCAGAGACTAGACACCCTATGAATGTAGGATAATCGTAAATAGGATGGAATACACGTACACTGTACACATTCCAATTTTACTGCTAGCACACCTCATGTTTTGCATCTGCAGCAGCCTGATCATCATCAGCAAGAATAGCCTCGGTAAGGTTCTGCCAAACCAATCTAGAGTCTGTAGGCTCTGTGACGGCGATATTCCTCATCTTCTTAGGAAATGTCGGAACACTGGCTTCAAGGAAAGGTTCAGGTTCCTACGATCATGTATAAGATGATTTTTGTGCTCTCAGAAAAACTCCACACATGTACACGAAGATATTAAGGTGTGCAATGTACATGTATAGGGGTCTTGTTTGTGAACAAAATTATTATTATTATCTTACCTGGTTTGGTTCTGTAGTAAACATAACGGAATCCCATTCTCCTTCAAAGTACATGTAGGGTTTCTTTTCAGATCTATGCCTGTACACATGTAGATATAATTATATACTGTACATATGGATTCATGTCACCCGCAATATAGAAACGTTTAGGAAGGTTTTACATGTACATGTACACATATAACAGTTAGGTATGTATGCATATATACACATAACAGTTAGGTATGTGTGATTATTTTAGGTGCGATTGTGGTATTACATGTTTGGTAGTTTTATACAATGGGGAAAAATTTTACCGGAGTTCAGCTGTGACCTTGTGCTTCTTTCCTCCTCGAAATGGCTGCAGAAGCAATTATGTGTCACACAGACAGAATAGCACGCACGTAGCAAGTACGGTATTGCGTTTGCAGTAGGAAATAAATTGGCTTAATTGTCATCCCTGTACTAATTGGGTTACTTGCTATAAACTTAGATCTACAGAGAGGAAATAACGCATTCTAGCAGCGTGCACAAGTTCATTAGTCGGTCAAAAATCCTTTGGATCGAGCCATTACAATGTTCATAAACTAGCTAGCTCCTTATTCGGCAAGGTCATGAAAAGTCAAGCTGCCATAAACTGCAATTTACAAAACGCAAGCGTACAAAACAAACGCAACATGCAAATGTTATGCTAGCATATATAGTAGCGTATACTTTCATCGTTTATTTTGTGACGAATCAGTACATGCTATGCACATACTACGTAAACAGAACAGGAACTTTAAACTTGCTGCTACTGTAGATGGTATATATACTCCGAGTACCATACCTTTGTGTGAAATATGAGCTTTGCAGAGTGTCCGGATTTTTCACACTCTAGCATACACTCCCCTCCAAACTCGAACCAAGGAACCGTCAAAATACCCCTATGGTGAACACAACTTAATTTACTGCATCATGCACATCACTTACATTTGTAACAGCATTAATAATTATGCCTCGGTGCGCATGCGCAAGCGAGGTATACGGTAGTGTGTTTGTGCATGTGTCTGTGTGTCTGTGTTTGTGTGTAGACTGCTACAGCTGCTCAAGGATGAATCAAGTGCAAGTAAGAGTTTCTATAGGCTTCTAGTCATGTTTACTTGGATTTTAATTCGTGGATTTGCAAAATAATGCTTCGTTCTCGAGTTATGCCTAGTTTTGCTTACTTGGAATGCCATTGCAGCCTTTTCAAAAGAGCACGTAGCCAAACTTGTTTACCGAGTGTTGCTACTCTACTTAGTAGTTAGCTCTGCACTAGAACGCTAGCTATTGGTAGCTGCAAGAGTGAGAAGAGAGCTGCAAGGCTCTGCTAATGCAGCCATTAATTTTAGACTTGAACTTTTGGCATAGATCGTTTTTAACAACAATCGTGGTCGATCATTACCCATTCCCTGAGTTTTTGCATGCAGCAATTGTGTATAAAGCTATTAGTAGGCTAGCTTTATGTTATGTAGCTTTGGCATCTCCACCGAGGCATCAGCACCTGCGGTGCTTTCATTATTATAGCAGCTGAACTGGCAAATGGCAAACTTGCAGAAAACAATTAACCAACCTAACATAGCAGTGTGGCATAGGAGCAGTATACACCTCATCATGTTCCACCAAGCATAAACGAACTGTAAAGAACAGAATACATGCAGATAATTTACTGAGGGCCAGCTTGGATCAAATCAGTGCTACATGTATAATTATGTAAAAGCTGCTAGGAGAGCTCACATATGCCAGAGTTGTGCACTTTCACAGCGAGAGAGGAAGATAGTCTGATCTTGGTGCATACCGTGCCCGAAGCGTACACTTTCTTGGCAGGACACTCCCCATATAAGGCAGATACTAAGTGGAGTTAAATATGCATGGCCATTATCACTCTGTGGCATACATGTATATGTAATCTATATACTGCATAATTATTGACTCAAGGGGGGTGTAGGCGGCCACGGGTTATAGGAGTTGGTTTGTTTGTTTGTTGGTATGTTTGTCCGTGTATTCCTAGCCTCAACATAACAAACTAGTTACATGTAATAGTCGCAGTTAGATTTCAATACTAAGCTTTGCTATCGAATAAAATCAAGCAAAGCTAAGAAGATTACCTTGCACGTTGGCTATACACATTCTACTACTACAATTTTCACTTATTCTGGTTAAAGGCAAGCTATAAATTATACATAATTTTAGCACTAGCTAGTCTACTATAGGTAACCTGCTATATAAAGCTAATCCCTGGTATGATTTTGAGTTGTGCGTAGTTGTGAAGCGAGACTGAGGGATACGATTATCTTATCATAGTGTGTTTGAGTGTGTGTGTGTGTGTTTGTGTACGTGCGTGAGTGTGTGTTTGTGTACGTGTGTGAGTGTGTGTGTTTGTGTACATGTGTAATAAATTATTTATTATTAGTGCTGCAACTGCTCGTTACAATGCAAGTATAAGCTTCGTTGGATTTTGATTTATGGATTTGCGAACCAAAGCTTCACTTACGAGTTATGGCTAGTTTTGGATACTTTGAAGGACAGTGCAGTCTCTTCGCACTGCAACCATTCTACTTAGTACATGTAGTTGGCTCTACACTAGAGCGCTAGCAATTGGTAGCATGCAAGTGAGGAATGAGCTTCAAAGCAACTAGAGAGCAGCATCAATTAATGGCTTTGGCATTCTTTTTAGTAACAATTATGGTCAATCATTTCCCACTCCTTTGCACCATGAAAATTTTTAATTATGCATGCAAATAAAAGAGTAAAAGCTAGTATATTGCATTAGATCTATATCTAACTTCCATCAAGGCATCAGCACCTGTGGTGCTTCTAGTTTTTTCTGGTGCTTGCTAGAAAACTTAATTTAGATCGATTGCTAGTTACGAGCTAGAGAACGTCCATGTGATAGCCTAAGTTCTAAAGTTTTGATTGCAATAAAAATATTCGCTCAATAGGAATATGAACAAGCATGTGCAGCATGCAACACACATGCAACTCCAATGTTAAGAGGACAGGCAGTACAGTAGGTGTGGCTAAAACTAACGATAATGGTGTCTTTAGCCAGTAAGATGAATTAAGCATAGGTCGACATAATGAAGTTGTACTGTCGCAACAATAATTATTATGTAAGTATGCATACGTCGGACGTACATACACTGTACATGTATGTACACAATTGCAAGAAGGCCTATCGAAAACAGGAAGCTTGTGAGGCGAATGGAAAAGGCCTCCTATTATACACAACTTACAGTATGTACGTTACAAAATTATTTATGGAAGCGCTGTCACAGATGTAGTGATATCACAAACAAAACGTATGCACATTACTTACCTGGTGGATGATGAGACACTTGCTCAGCCACAAAGCTGAAAGCGTCATGTCCACCCTCTGGAAATGGCCCACTGTCAGCAACAACCTGTGCAAGTAACATGAGGCTCATGATTGTTTGATTCTACATGGTCATGTTAACTACACAGCCACTGTGTGCTCCTTTTAATAAAAACACCAGCTTTGGTGAAAGCTATAAAGATCGACTAATACAATAGCACACACACACTCTGTATGACTTCAGCGCATGCACACCAAGGCATAAAAATCAGGAATTTACCTGTTCCCATGGTTCAGGAGCCTTCTTTGGTCCTGGTATGTCCCAGTAACAGTTGAAGGTTTCTCCAAGGATGGGGTTGTACGGTTTTTTTAGAGCTGGATCCTAATGAAATGTACACAACATAATGCATATCACAGGTATTAATTTGTTATACATGTACCAAACATTTGAAACATCTAGTCATACACGGTAACATCACAAAGTCATAGTTAAGAAAATGCAGAATACATGTATAATTATAGTCTCGTAAATGACAAATGCTAACCCTTCTGGAGGCACTCAAAGAGCCCAAAAACCACTTCACAGCAGCAATCATTCTGTCGCGTGGTGTTGGTTGATCTGTAACCCTACATGTATATACACAATAAAGACCTTGATCATTTGAACTCATTACATCACACATACAGACACAGTAATGTTGAGCCTTAACGTACGCAGTAAGCATGTTTGGACGACCAAATAGGCTGGCATACATCTCAAGCGTTGAGCGAGGGGCCAGTAAGAAGGCAGGCAGAGTGAATCGGGTCAGATCCATACCAATTCTAAGTTGTGACAGAATGTGCCTGATTATGCTCTTGTTGGCTATCAAACCTGTGATAAAATTTAATGTATATGTTTTAATTATAATTATAGCTTACTATGATCTTAGCCAGTCCAAAAAATGTTTTGATAATGATATTCATCACGGTGCCCTTGCAACATGTGACATAATTATTACGCTATACTGAAAATACCATGATCTTGATACCTACACATGCCACTTACAATGGAGCTACAGTATACAGTTGCGTCATATCGTATAGCAGATGAGGCAAATACCGTATAATTATGCTTGACCAGAGGTCGATCTTGTATAAAGGCCGCTCTCAAATAGTAGCCTCCTTTGCTAGCAAAATGGTACCCACTTCAAATAGTAGCCTCAGTGAACTTTTACTCTAGCATTTCTGCACGTGGCAGCCACTAGCTACATATAGCTTGTTAGTGCTTCATAAAGACATTCTCATGGCAGAGTTCGAGTTGATGCAGGTGAAAAGAACTTTTGATGACAAACTAAAGGTTGTTGAATTAACTGGGGCTTAATAAACGCCTGTCTTGAACAATGGCCTCTCTCGAATTGTAGCCAGTGAAACAATAACAGCTAAATGAAACATTTAGTACCTATCTGACAAGCATATACGGTAAGCAATTGCAAGAAGAATCGATTTCACGATCATGCTGCACGGATCATGTATAATACCAGGATATTTCAGCGAATTCTTAATTTGGCAACCCTCACCTCTTTTTCCTTTTTCCTCACCAAATGTGCCCGCTATACGGTATATGCACCATATACAAATCACCATCAATCTATTACACAACACGCATGTACTTGGTACTTTAATAATCAAACTGTTTGTTTTTGCTTGTGATGTTTCTTGTGAGTATACTCACCATCTGCATCACCATTTCCTTCGATGTCAGGCACTTCAACAATATCTGATGAGGGCCCTTGAGCTTGGGAGAGAGTTAAAGGTGGACCTTCCTCGGCATCGTAGAAGTCATCACTACTGACAGAAGAGGTATCCAGCGAGTTTGCCAGCTTAGACGTTTCTTCCAGACCGGTTGCAGTTGACTGTGAAAACTTTACCGGTTCAAGGTTTACGGTTGGCGTTGAGCTCGACCCCACCTGATACGGACACAATTCACACATGCACTGTAAAGTTTTATAACATCTCTCCCTTTTCTACTTTGTTGTACTGGTTAAAGACTGGAAATGGTATCATTACGAATCCCAGCCAATTATTAAAATACGGTATAAAGTGCTAGGTGTAAAATTGTTAATTAATAGATTAGCGCTTACCGGTTCCATTCTTTCAGCCGCCATTGACAAGACATCATCTTTCCTATCTTTAAATATTGCCATCGCCATTTTGCGTACAGGTTTCTTAGCCGTAGGAAATAACAATTATAAGATCTACCTCCGGTACAGGTACGTGCTAGGTACGGTATGATCTCATCTAGCTACCTAGCTAGCTAGATATAGCTAGAATACAGTAGGTTGTGTGGATTTATTATTATGGGCGTGACCGTTGTTATCCGGACACTAATTATTGTCTCAAGGTCAAAGTTCAATTACCAACAGAACCTCGAAATAGCCACGCCCATTATTGGTTTCATTTCCGGCTGTTTAGTCCATTATAGCTTAGCAACCGAAAATTTGCAATGAACATAAATCTATCGGCTGTTGTGGAGAAGTTAATTGATAAGTTGAATCCGCCTGTCAGAGATGTCAAGACAGGTTCAGTGCTTATGCTGCACAGTGTAGCCTGTAGGCCTATTATAATCATTTTTATAAAGCTTGGAATTAAAAAAATGGCTGTAGATCTAGTGTTAGGAAGCCTGCTGTTCCTGTTGTATTAAACTAACTATGTGTGTTCATCTATTCCACCCAGATGAGTGTAGTGAACTTGCCCGTAGTTCTTTATGGTCTGTAGATGTGGACTGGAGTGAACAAGCACAGGCCTTACGTGAGATTGCTCTTCACAATCCTCAGCTATTTTCAGTAGAGTATGGTAGAGAAACTATCACTCAGCTAAGAATTATTGGGAAACAGGTAGACTCGACAAGTTTGTCACTTGCATGTACCTGTGATAGGCTATACTAACACTGCAAATTGCAAAAAAAACATCCCATTTGCAACCTGTAGCCCAGGTGCATGCAGTGGTGGATGGGTTATGACCCTAAACATTAAATTGAAACGTATTCCACAATGACATGTACATTTCTGCTGCCCATAATTATGTATGTACCTTGAGCACAGTAAATGGTTAATGTAATTATACGTTGTACCAAGGGGTATAAACAGAGTGAGGGCATGCAACAGCTTGCAAGCAAACTAAAGGGGGTGGAAAAGTGCAGTATAAATATCTAGATTTTTGTGTACCCTACATATAGTATATCCTGTCTGTGGCTTTAGTTTTTCTCGCACGTAGGGTTGATAGTCAGTTGTCTCTTTTTATACGCCCGTGGTTTGTACCAATGTATATTTTATTTAGCAATTTTCCTTTATTTATACTTGATAATTATACATAGATACATGTAGACTATGGGCTTTTAAATGTCAGGTGATGCACAGTAGCCGACTTTAATTGGGTGTACCTATAGCATTGTATACTATTCTAACCCTACAAGTTTCCTCAGGTTACAATGATTGAGGACTATAATTATACCAGTACATGTAGGTGACTCATATCGACAAGGGAGTTAGGAGGTTTGCTAACCTAGAGGAACTCATTCTGACAGGGAACTTGATCACTCAGGTCTCTACTGCTCAGCTACCTCCTGAAATTAAGGTGAGTAGTTGTCAGGCAAAGGGATATGGAAAGCACCAGCTAGTCGGCATACATGTAGGAGCCCTATCGGCCAGCGTTTCGCTTTTTAATATGGTGGCAGTGGTTTAACTCAGCTACTCAAAAAACTCTGCTATAAGAGAAGACATTCAGGCATGTATTGTTTATAAACAGTCTTTACCAGCCTCAATTGTGCTGTTACTGGGGTTTCGAGGTAAGCCACCTCTTACAGCTGTTTTTGTCTTGATTTCCTACCATACTGTTAGGGGTATAATGCATCAGGAAGCTAGCTTTCATTAGCACTACATCTCTTTTCTTACTTTTTAGACATGGACTGGTAAATATACACTTTAGTTGGATTAGGATTGGCTAGCCTCGATTCCAGGCCGCATTAAAATACGGCCTGGGGTATCTATTGCATGAGTGATAGTGCACATGCGCAAACTGGGTCCCCCAGAATCTGGGGGACTTGTATACCGTTAGTAAACCTTTGTAAATTATATCGTAAACTAGTTTGTTTACTAGTTTTTTCCCGTATTAATTTCAACAAATACTTGTCTCCTGTCAAGCTGTGGCTTGTGCCCTTTATAATATTGTGTTGTCGAGAAGGCTTGCACACTAGTCTGAAGCCAGAAGAGGCTCTGCAGTGGCGTAGCCAGAGAGGTGCAGAGGGTGCTCCAGCACCTCCCTCTGGCCTCAGACTCTGCTCCACAAGTTCCTTTCACTAAGCTAGCTAGCGCTCTATTGCACGATCAACTCAAAACTCCACCTCCAACTAGCTAGCTCCACCTCCAGTCAGTGCATCCAGTGCACATGCGCAGAGGAGGTCCAGCAAGGTCAAAAGGTCACTAATGAATTTATCACGTGAGCTTACGTTTTGTATAGGAATTCCTGTTTGCTACTGTACCCCGTTAATATAATATAATATAACAGATTACTCTTTACATAGATACTGGAAAATAGAAGTTAAAAAGTAACTGTACCCCGAAGGTACAGCTCTATTTCAAGGTGAAAATCGTGGGTGAACTTTTGACCTCAGGGAACCGCCTAAAACTACAGGCCACTACCTATTAACCTCGAATAAGGGCCGCTCATTGGAGTTAATGGCCTCTCCAAAAATGAGTTTAACTCGCCTACATCATTAAAGCCCAAGCACAATGAACATTAATTCTTCTCTTCTTGATCACACGAGTGACATGACTGTATTATTTAACATAATTATAAACTTTAATGCACACAATACAGTATTGTGCTCTGGTAACGTTTCACAGGCAGCTATGGTCCAGTCTTTGTTATCAGCGTAATGGCCAGTGCCTGAGAGTAAACTTTCAAATGTGTGATATACCTAACACGCTTAAGATTCACCGAGACAATCGAACTGCAATCAAACCTGAGCTGATTATTGTATGAACATGGTCTATTTCAACATAGCCAACTGTCTTCCATTTCTTTTTGATCTCATACTCGGCTCTTGAATCAACGTAACTGTTTGTTGACCCTGGTCCCATTCTCTTCCACCACTGACTATTACATGTAGAGCCCTTGTAATCACTATCTTCAGAACTGCCACGCACAATTTTCATCGTCGCTAGAATGGTGCATCAAGTCTGGTGTGTTTTGCATTCCTCCTTGCAAAGGAATTTCCATTTATAACAACGATCAATCAGCCACCATATATTTAGGGGAATCTGTCTCCGTAATTTGTGGACCTGCAAGTAGACAAAAAAGACAGTGTTAGGTATTTTACAATAAATACAAATACATGTCACACAAGCCTAGCTAGATAACAAATAAATAGATGCTCTGAAACCTTACACAACTATCTTGTTGATGTACTTCTGATGCCATGTCCTCATTCAGAAGGCAGTCCAACAGCTCTAAGGCCTAATATAATAGGATAAGGATCCATCTTATAATCCAATAGTATTCTATTTGGCGCACGGTTCAAAGTACAAATATGCATGGCATGCAAGCCAGAGGAGGTACGACATCCGCGTGTCAAAGGAAACGTTTTAGACACACATTCCTTAGGTCAAAGTTCGGAATGTGTGTGTTAAAGACACGCGGATGTCGTACCTCCTCTGCATGCAAGCCAGATCTGTCATTAGTTGTGACCTTTTGACCTTGTCGGACCTCCTCTGGCACATGCGCAAAGCCACGTGGACTGAGCAGACCAAGGTCCCCCACAGAGTTGCAGACTGTTCAGTATAGCTATCACCATTATCATCATGTCACTCTTTGAGTATTTTTCAGTTGAGCCCAGTTCACAGAGCAGTACTGCAACTGCAAGTGGCTTGCCACCCTGTCCTGCTAATTCACAAGCAGAACCTGGTTAGCAGCTGCATGATTTAATTGTCACAACTAATTTATAGGACATCTTCAGATGAAGATGTGGCTTAACCACCAGTACCCCCATTGTCAAAGCAGCAGTACCCTCATTTCTATAGCCAGATTGCGTTAGAATTAATCTCAGAGCATGTAAAAAAAATGTTTTGGGGAGTGCCCCCAGACCCCTCCCGTTGGGGCGCATTTTGCACCGCCAGTGCACTCTGCACACTGGTAATTCATTCATCCAACACCCCCCTCTCTCAAATCCTGGCTACGCCCCTACTCTCATCTACCTCTACGAT
This sequence comes from Halichondria panicea, assembly GCF_963675165.1. NCBI lineage: Eukaryota > Metazoa > Porifera > Demospongiae > Suberitida > Halichondriidae > Halichondria > Halichondria panicea. The sequence continues at coordinate 3,445,451 of NC_087384.1, forward strand.
GGTCGTGTAGTCACAGTTGGATCGAAGCACAAAGTCAAAGACTTGCCATAGTCAGTACAGAAACCAAGTTCACACATCCCGTCCATACGATCATTATAGAGGTAGATGATAGCCTTTTCTGGCTTCAGACACTAGTGTGCAAGCCTTCTGGCAACACAATAGAGGGCCACAGCTAGCTACGCTTCACCATAAGTGTAGATAGTACATGGGCGTTGGGGCCACACCTATTATTAATTATACATGCAATACATACCAGGCTGTATTTTAATCGGCCTGGGATCGAGGCTAAGGATTGGCTGGCAGAAATAGCCCCGTTTCCAATTCCCTCTCTTGTATCTATGGTTGTACGTACATGTATGGTGATATGTAGGTGCTTGAGCTGTGCTACAATCAACTGACTGGAATCCCTTGTGTTGAAGGTGTGCTGGGTCAGCTGCAGCACCTTGGACTGGCATTCAACCGTATCTCTCATCTCGAACTGACCCCCTCCCACTGGTAAGCACAGTATAGAGATAAAACTTTTGTCTTTCTATCACAGTTGGGTGGGCATTGTATATTTCCGCCATCATCCAGTCGTGCAACACATCACTTGTGCATGCATGGCGGGTGGGCGGGCATTCACTCAAGACCCGTCTGTGCATAACCTTGTGTAACACTACATGTACATGTACATAAATTATACTGTGCGAAAATCAAAGATTATACCACTACCAGAGAGTTTCTGTGAAAAATTGTTGATAAAAAAAACCTGAGAAATTCATACTCTCAGTCTGCATAATTCCGGCTATAAATACGCCATACCAATGTAGTTGCCATGCCCACCGTGATGTGTATGAAAGTAACTGTGTAGTTGAGGTCATCCACGTAGGTATATACATGTATTAGTAGCCTCAGCTCAAGCTCGTGTACAACAAAGTTGCTAACTCAATCACACAATAGTTGCATGAATTAGGAAAGAGGGATCGGCAAAAGAAGCGACCTCGAATAGCCACGCGGTGCCCCAGTTTTGCAAGAGGCTGGTTCTTCAACATGGAAAGAAATCTAGATCGAAGAGACAAACAATTGTCTTACTCTCAGCTAGTATAACGTACAATCCTGCTGCTGAACTTATCGACACAGTTATTCCACTCTCGCTATTCCGGCTCTCTGAAGTACGGCCACCTTGATATACCGGCCATTTGGTTTGGCACCGATTGCTACATGTAGCTGAAATGCGGCCACTCGCTATTCCGTATAATGGCTACCCCAAACTAAGGTTTTTATAATTATGCATGGGTGACACTTAAAATAGAGAGCATTGTTATCCTCGAGACAGAACGTCATTAGATTCGAGGTAAGTCTTTTTTAGCCGCAGCTATTTTCTGAAATGCGACCCCATCTTGTTATTCCGGCCAAGCTGCACTGTCCCAAGGGTGGCCGGATTAATGAGAGTCAGAGTCTATGTACATACATCAGTGGACACCTATTTAAACACTACAATTATGCCTCGGTGCGCATGCGCAAGCGGGGTATACAGTAATGTGTTTGTGTATATGTATGTGTGTGTAGACCGCTATAGCTGCTCAAGGATCAATGAACTTAAGTAAGAGTTTCTATAGGCTTCTAGTAACGTGGATTTGCAAAATAATGCTTCGTTCTCGAGTTATGCCTACTTTTGCTTACTTGGAATGCCAATGCAGCCTTTTCAGAAGAGTGCATAGCAAAACTTGTCCATGGAGTGTTGCTACTCTACTTAGTAGTTAGCTCTGCACTAGAACGCTAGCTATTGGTAGCTGCAATAGTGAGAAGAGAGCTGCAAGGCTCTGCTTAGCTGAGCGTAGCCCGGCACCCGTTCTGATGGGTGGCCGGGTGACATGCTTATATAGGATTTGTACTGCTGTGCTATGCAATACTGTTCTATAAGCATCATTATAACCGCATGTCCGGTTATGAATATCAATATTTGAGATAAATCGTTATCTCAGAAATACTGCAATCGGGTTGGGCTGCACTTCTCAGTGCAGCAGTACAAATCCTATATAAGCGTGTCCCCCGACATCATGTCAGGGACGGTCAGGCCACGCCCAACTAGCCATTCATTTTAGACTTGCATTGGACTTTTGGCATCGATCGTTTTTAACAACAATCATGGTCGATTATTACACACTTGTTGAGTTCTTCTTTGTGATTCTGCCATGCATGCAAAATTTATGATAGCTAGTAGCTTGCCACCTCCACCGAGGCATCAGCACCCGCAGTGCTTTCATTGTAATTATAAATCTACCCAGACTCTTTGGTTGTCGCACTGTAGGCCTTTGTTGCTGTCCCTGGATCTGAGCCACAATCACCTGTGTGACTTGTATGGCACTACTGCAACCCTGCAGGGTATGAGGTCACTGAGGAGCTTAATGCTGACTGGCAACCCAATCACTGTGAGCACTAGTGCCTATATACATATTTCAGTCTTTTTTTGTACACGTAGATCTGTGTATATGCTTCAGAGTTGTATCAGAGTCGGCTATCATTTTTATAATAATTATTCTGTCACCATGCATACACCACGCAGTTTGCTCAATGCTATAAGAAATTCACAGTTGATTGTCTGCGGCAGTTAATAAGTTTAGATGGTATCAACGTCACATCAAGCATGAAAGAGGAAGCTTTTGGAAGCCTTGATGTGTGTGTGAATCAACAAGGTAAGAAAAACAAGCTTTGGGTACTGCAATTGTGAGCTGCACTCTTCTCGCTTTTTGAAGTGCTGTTGGATGGGTTATGTAGGGTTATAGAGTAAGTAACCAATTTTCGCCAGACACCTATAATCGGCGGCTCCGATTTTATACAAACTAACTACATGGACCTACAGATGGGTAAGAAAATAACAGCTCCCAAAAATTTGCAAAGAATAGCTTGCTTGCGGACTGAATGGTGGCCATGAGAAGCGAGCTGCCGAATGTGTCAATTATCGTCAGTCAGATATCTATCTCCGTCTTTGCACGCTTACCAAGCACTGAAACTACCAGCACTAAACAATACTTCTTAGTACATCTCTAACTAGTGAGCACTACTTGCAGGCAAAGCAGCGTTAACTGCAGATCGAGCCCCACCCAGCTAGACGCAAACAAACAATGCTGATTTAGCAATAATTGTGCACATATCTTTCAGTGCGGCCTGGAATCGAGGCTAATCCCAGTGTGTGTGTGTGTGTGTGTGCTATTTTTTTTAACTCTTCAGGTATAGTCCCATTGCATGTTTGACCATGGCCACTGTCAAATCCCTGACTTCTCATAGCTTTCAAACCTGATTTTCTTATTCATAGTTTAGTTTCATTGCCCCTGTTACATTGTAGCATGCTACTGCTTAAATGACATTATTTTGTACAACACTATGGTTTTAAGACGCCAACCGCCAAGTGCTCTAGTTGAAATATAAAATATACCTCTGCAATACATTTCCTCTGGCTAGGGAGGTTTAAAAACGAGTGTATTATTGGCTGTGTATATATAATACGGCAAATACAATCCTGATTGTACAAATCCGGAAGCTTAATTAGTACACTGAGGATGTTGTGTATTGGATGTTTACTGCCTAACATGTAATTATTGTTGTGGTATGTGAAAACAACAGAGCTGATATCAACGTGCAAGTTAACTCTGAACGTATCTGAAGTGAGCAATCTACCACAGCTTCAAACCAAGGTACTTATACGTACAATTTCAGTCTAGTCATACTTACGTTAGTGTCTCCTTGCAGGAAAGTTGTGATCAGGAAGATAAGATTGTCCGGTATCTGTTAGCTGTTCGTTGCGGATTCCTACGAAATGGACAGTACGTATCATTGCCAGATGCTAACAATAATTTGAAAAAGATCTTAACTCACTTATCAAGCATGGATAGTGCTGATCAGAGGCATGTTTTCTTTGAACCTGCCATCTACAAAGCTGATATTTCTGTTTACTCAAAAATGATCCAGACATTTGAAGTCACTGATCTAGGATCTTTGGTAGATCTACTAGCTGAAGGTGTGAAGGTGTCCGTCTGTTTGACTAAGGTTGTGTATGGGCGAATGGAGCAACCCAGTAAAGAGTCTCCTTCTGTTGCTCGAAAGTTCCCTACCAATGCAAAAGGAAATAAATCTGGTCGAACATCTGCCCAGAGTAGAGCATCCTCCACTTCTAAGGTAAATACTTTATACCCGCAATTATACTAGAGTACTAAAGTTCTAAACCCTTGGCGGTTACAACGTCTCACAACCAAAGTGGTATACATGAAAATTTGTTGTGTGTGCATGTACATGTATGGATATAGCAGCAACTAGCGGAAATGATTATTACACAGACTTGAGCACTAACAAGGCTTTGAAAAAATGGTGGTGGTGGTGCATGGTCAGACATACACTGGGACAACAAAAATCCAAAGAAAGTTAGTTTGTGAAATAAGAGCTACACACAATGGTCTTTGTCCTGGAGAGTGCATGGCTATCATTCAACTGTCAGTGCATGAGCTATATATAGGTCCTATACTATATTAGTTACATGTAGGTAGCTAAACGCAGCATTATTCGAGGCATGTCATTGCACATGCACATGTACTACAGCCCTATTTGTTTTCATGGGAAGACTCCAGGCTTCTTTGTTGACTTGACTGTTGTCCTGGTATAGCGGGTATATTTCGAGGGTATAAATGTTCGCGGTTTTCGCGGATTGAGCCTGTACCGCAAAAGTTTATACCCACGAAAATTTATATCTTTATTGAATAGTAGGCGTGTTCAGTATTATTTATCGACAATAAGAGGAAATAAAAAGGAATCAAAAGACAAGGACGCCGGTATAGCCAGCTAGCTAGCTTGCTCTACGTCTACTGTATCCCTTGACCATGGCCTGCACAGCAAACATTTTGCTAGAGGTGGAGGACATAGTGCCTCACCGATTCTTAATTCTAGGCTAGGCCTGGATTGGAGGCTAACGGTGTGGAGGTACAGCTGCATGTTGATGTGCGCATGCGCCTAAAGGCTGGACTCAGACCACGAAAATAAAATCTGCGAAATCCTTTGTAGTGGTCCATCCGCGAAAATTTATACCCTCGAAGTATACCCGCTATACGGTACATACATGTAGTATACTTGTTGTTTACGTTTATACCATCATGTATATTGCTTTGTATGTTATTTGGGATTCTACAGAAACAGGTGGCAGTAAAAGTTGGTAAAGGGAAAGCAATTCAAGACCAAACAATGCTACCAGAAGAGAGTTGGGAATTAATTGATATGACTACTTTCAAGCTTGGTTGCAGTACCTTGGACGTGTCTGCACTGCTTGAGGAAAAAGCGTATGTTTCTATTACATCCTCTCTTTGTCTGGGTGAGGAGGATCACACCAGATTGGTTCAGTCAGGGCTCATACACAGCGGAGAAAATGAAACCGATATTGCATTAACAATGAACTTCACTGTGAAACAGTTGTAAGGTCGTAGTTTATTGTCTTACTGTAGGTAATTTTATTTGTGCCAGTAAATTTTATTGTAAAACGTGAGCGTGCCGGTTATAACTGCTACAATATAATAGACCTGTATAGATCTTTAAATATAAGTGAGTTGCACAGAATAAGCACAGTTGCTTGTTAACCCGAGGTGCGCCACAGGTTATAGTAGTCGGTCGGTCTGTCTGTCTGTCTAGGTGTATTCTGAGTCTACTCACCTGGATGCGATAACAGTGTTTGTATCATGGATAGCACAAGGAAGTAGTTTTAATTTGGCAGATTTTGATGTCATTGTCAAATAAAAGCTAAAAAGCTCAAACCTGCACGTTGGCCTAGGCTAGATCATAGATAGAGCAAAGAGGGATTGGCAACAAAATCGACCTCGAATAACTATCCGTGTTGCCCCGGCGTTACTCGAGCCGAGGCTGTCTACTTCAACATAGGAAGACAGCCTCGAGTAAAGCACAGGCTGGGAATGGTTGAGGAGACAACTGATTGTCTTACTGTCAGTATAACAATCCTGCTGTTGATTTTAGACTTCATTTCCATGCTTGAGGCTATATGTGATCCAGGACACTACTTAGTTAGACTATAATTATTATAGGTACATAGCCATAAAAAAACGGTGAAAAGAGGTGAAAAAGCGGTATATACCGCTAGCTCTCTCTCAACAACCTAGAAAAAATTTTGGGAATTTCCACATAATACACATTATCAAGAAGCATGGAAATGAAGTTTTGGGGGGTTTAGAAAGCTCTGTGTAAGGCCTCAAACAAAAAAAAAGTGTTTCGCTGCGTTACGGTGGGGGACAACACGCATCGTTTCAGGATTAAGCCACACCCCCTGCACAAAAGTCTACGTTTTAACTTCCGTTGCCAATCCCTCTCTTCTTTATCTATGGCTGGCTAGATGTACACATGCTTTGACTCGAGGCTATAGAGTTCACTAAACCTCAAATTAACGCCGAGGTTTGTACTTCAGTGCTCTAGTTTTATTATGTAACTGTGTGTAGAAATAGGCCATCAATTATTTTCAGAGTCTGAAACCTTCGTAACTTTTCCCCCGTAGTTGATATAATTACACGCATGCTGGTACCACCATAGTGCAAACTCAGCAAAGGTTGCTTTAATATTTTTCTGCATGGCGCTTATAATTATAATGAAAGCACCGCGGGTGCTGATGCCTGGTAGATCTGCCAAACCTACATGTACATAACACATCAGTGACCTGTACATAACCAAGAGTTCCTAATGAACTCTTGACATACTCTATCATGATACTAGCTAGCTATTGCTATTTAATACACATGATATCATGGCTCCTGCATGCTAATACACATGATATCGTGATGAACATTTGTTGCACGCTGGCAGAATCGCAGGTATAAACTCAAATACAGTGGGAAAATGCAGATGTTTAGAAGCGAAGATCTCAAACAAGAGCTTCCAGAAAGACTTAATAAATACTGCGTTGGATATGCCTGCTAAGCCTTCAGGTGGCATAACAAAGATTGTGTGTTCACAGTGCATCAAGAGACAGTAGAATCCTGACGTCACTGGTCAGGATAGCAACCACAAGTGTTGAAAGAGCCATTCCACGTCCGTAGTTTTAGTGCAGGTAGTTCTATAAGATCGGACCCTTGGGAAGGACACGAGTGGCACTGGGGCATCCTCTTTCAATTAGTTGACACCCATCAGCTAGGAGGAGTACGACGGAGGTTGGAGGGGAAGGTTCCATTTTGCTCCTGTATACAAATTAGTATGAACTAAAATTCACCATTCCACTATACATTTTGTAACTCACAGTGATGGTCCACACAAACTAGCCACGATCCCAGGCCGCACTTCCTTGAAGGCCGGTGAAGGAGGCTAACACAACACCAGTGTCAGTGCCGTAATGTCATATCTTGATCCAGATACCAAGGATTGGGCTATAGGCTATAGTGTACAATTTCCAATGATGAAAGGGGATTATTGATTTATATCGCTCACCTTGACAATACATCCCAGGCCCAGCCACTTGTGGACACCCCTGAGCATAGTATACAAGAGATCGATGGCCAGAGTCTGAGGATAGACTCTACCAAGTGTATCTGGCAATCAATGGTCTAATCAAGCGCTTGTATTAAATTGTGTAGTCAATCAAAGGTAGCCACTGATAGCAGAAACTTGAGAACCTAGGTCTGTTCTTTCACAAGAGTGATGCTCCTTCTTCCTTCGCACAAGACAGCTCCTCACACTCTAGCTAGCTAGCTAAGCCTATATCTATGACAAACTAAATGAATAGACCTGTGACACGGAGTTCTTAATTTGTGATTTAACGGTGATTTTACGGAGTAAGTATGCTTACATACACTATTAGTGTTCTATTCGCTCCACCTTGCTCAGGTATTCGCTCTTTTTTAGCGAATACCTGAGCAACCACAGCAACCACAGCACATGCCCAGATACACGCCCAGATACAATCAATACCAGGCCGAGGAGGCGACTAGTCTCGAGGCCAGACTCCTCCCGGGAGTCACTTTTCTTGGAGTCAAAAGTGGGCGTGTCGGAAATGGGCGTGGTGACGATGCTAAAACTGGCTGGCTATTATCTCTACTCCTATACAGATTTAGTGAGATTTGAAAGATTCTCTGTACTTGAAATAACATTTTTAGTTGATGTATACAGGAATTTAAGTTAGCCATTGCCTACTGGCATAGTTTTAAAAATGACAAAGGTCAAGTACTATCAACCTCCTCTGTGAAGTGGAATCATGTGACAGTTTAATTGCATTCTTGCTATCTGATTGGAGATGTCAAATTTTGACATCTGAACCAAGAAAAGTGACTCTAAATGCCAGACCCTCTCCCTGGCACATGTCAGATCACGTGCAAGGGAGTGGTCTGGGGCCAGACTAGGAGGCGACCTAGCGTTCAATTAGAGACGGATCGGCCTGGGATCGAGGCTAGAGCTGACCCTCCTCTGCTTGATCGGTACGCGGTCGACAACATAATTAATTATGTCGGATAAAGTGAAAAAGCCGTTGTTTAGGGACATAGATGCTTCAGAAGATATAGACGACTTAGAGTCTACTGAAATAGAAAGTCTCTGTATGTCCTGTGGTAATGATGTAAGTATTAATTTTAAGTAAGGAAAATGGATACTCTACTGTATTGGGAATCAGGCCTATATCATAATTTACGTACAGTTTTGTTCTGGCATGTGATGTATTACTAGTTGAGTGTGGCTCGACCTTTCGTAATGAAAGGAGGTTGGGTCCACGTTGAAATTGCAGGATAAGTAGATGGCTTTATTTGACGCACAATTAGAACCAAATAAAAATCACCATCTTCTATTTACAGCAGCACTAAAAGTATTTCCAGTGGCACACAAATAGAACAAGATAATACCAGTTTGGTGCTTACATTAGAGTGGCGCTTAGCAATAGAACGTAGAGTACTATAGTAGCTGTTTCCACGAGGCTATCATAGATCAGTTGTATGTAGAGCCTCGATTACAGGCCGCGATATAATAATCATTACCTAATTACCTAAGCCCCAGCAAAAAGATAATTCAGAATTTACTTGGTGCAAAATAAAAATGATTTTGTGAACTTGGCGCTTCTATTAGAGTGGCGCTGTATTTATAAGAAAGGCAGTATCAAACTTTCTAAGCTGGCATGATAATGGTCACTCACATGGACAGATGTAAGGAACAGTCTAAGATGTTAAACTGGTGCCAATCCCCCTTCTCCAGATCAAAGGTCAAAGGGTATGCGCATGAGCCCCGCACTTGGTGGTGCTAGCCTCTTCTGGCTTCAGACTTAGACAATGCGGCAGTGAGCCACAGCTTTATGGGAGACAGTCAAAATTAACAAGGAAAAAAATTCGTTGTACTAACGTATAACGAATTACCCGGGAAACTCAGTTTGCGCATGTGCATTATCATGCACCCATGCAATAGATTCCAGGCCGTATTTTTTAATCGGCCTGGATTCGAGGCTAGATTATAGCTTGTTAGTTTGTTCTGATTGAAGATGGCAATTGTATGTCTAAGACTAGTACATTTTTAAGAGCTCTGGACAGCATTCTCTGCCCGCCGGGCTCATTCCGTGACACAGATAATCAAATCAAATTTATCTTGCCTAAGTACTGTATTTATTTGAATGAATACATGCATTGGCTACAGTACCGTTCCTCAAAGAAAATATTGCTATCTGATTGTAGCCACCAATATTCCGACCGTATCTAGAATAAAACCTGCATGTGCAATATATCCTTCTATTCGTTCTCTTGTGTATGACAATAGATGACAGGCCATGCATGCCCATCTAGATTAAATGAGACGCATAAAGAGCTTATAAGATTAATGCACTATGTGCGCCTTCAGACAGCCTAAAATTAGATTCGTGGGTGGAGCATGCATACCCTTGATTTGCCCCGGATGAAACTTGATGATTTGTAGAAAAATTGATGAATACTTTTTGATAGTTTACAGTGTTTGCTCGATACTCAACTCTCTGGTTTGTTTCCGCAGGGTGTAACAAAGTTGCTGCTCACAAAGATACCTCTGTTCCATGAGGTTGTGCTAATGTCATTTAGCTGCCCTCATTGCCACTACTCTGATAGTGAGATACAACCAGGTGGTCCGATTCAAGATGAGGGAGTAAGGTATACCCTCAAGGCCTGCAAAATTGAAGTAAGCCTATAAGTTAGGTGTTGGTTAGATAATGCTCAAGACATTGCCTACACATATCAGGCTATTATTCTTTTCAAATTGCCTATTATGCCTCGGTTGTGCATGCACAGTGAGGTATACGGTAGTGTGTTAGTGTGTGTAGAGTGCTACAGCTGCTCAAGGAGAAATGAAGTGCAAGTAAGAGTTTGAATTGCAATTAGTGGAATTGCAAAATAATGCTTTGTTTTCGAGTTATGGCTAGGTTTTCTTGCTTTAAAGGCCATTGTACACTCTTCAAACTTGTGTGCAGCAATATCTGTTGATCTATTATACTTAGTAGTTACATTGTAGCTCTGCACTAAAACGCTATAGCTATTGGTAGCTGCAAGAGTGAAGAGTGAGAAAGACCTGCAAACCCACCCTGTTTCATGAGCTTCCAGCTATACTATTATTATGAACATTGAACTTTCAGCATCCTGTTTAGCCTCTTTTTCACCATTCTCTTGCAAAAAAATTAGTAATATAATAGTCCTCTAGTTAGTAGTACTGTAGATCTATACTGTACCTTGGAGTGATACGTATAAGATTATGCTATAGCTTCACTACAACCGAGGCATCATCAGCACATTCCCACATTATTCCTCAAAAGTACAACATAGACCACATCTCATGTTGTCGCAAGTAAATCAAAGTTTAAATAATGGCTACATGACTCTAAACACTATAGCCTAGAATGATGCCATGCCAATTTGTATGAAAACTACCCAGTACTCCTATTAGGCCTATATGTTTATACTACTGACTTGACTGACCTGTATTACCAAAACCTGCCTATTATTCTAGGCTCATGATTGTATGATGTGCTATTAGCTGGAGTTTGTACAGCAATTAATCCCGTATCGCCACCAGTAATTACACGTCGTCATTGACAGCATGCAATTACTGTCACGCTGGCAATGATGACATTTTGTTTTCGAATAACGGCCGCGGCGGAAAATGTTAATAAAACTACAGAGAATTTCATGAACGATTAGAAATCAATAGTGTGGTTACTCGTGCAATATGAGATTATTAGCACTCGATTATAACAAGCACTGGCAAAGTTAATGTCACTCGACTACACCTCGTGCAATTAGAAGCCCTGCCATATTGAATTGCACTCTTAATCATACTATTAACAGGAGAGCACTCCTGCTACATTGATTATATTAATTGCATAAAGGTCCCATTATGCATAATTTTCACCTAAAAAATGTGCCTACATGTGAATTAACCTAGCTGCATGTGCTTAGTATTTGTGTCATTATACTTGTATATACATGTACAGTATTGAATTGTTAGGCGAAATTCTAAAACATGTATTGGAAAAGCCCAGTTACTATTTTCAAATTTGGTTGATGTTCCGCAATTGAATTTACATAAAATTACCTCCAAACATCACTTCATTTTTAATTTTTGTGACAGGACCTTAATCGTCTGATGGTCAAAGGTGATACTGCACATGTCAGAATACCCCACCTGGACTTTGAGATACCACCCAATACCCAGAAAGGAAAAGTGAGCACTGTAGAAAGTATCCTCCGTCAAGCAGTTGACGACATAGAGAAAGAGCAACCCGCAAGAAAGGTACACTATGCACTGTGTTGCAAACCAAATTATCATTAGTTGTTTTAGTTACTACATCCTGACCTGGCTGAAAAGTTGGACAGTTTCGTTTTACATTTGAAGAAATGTCTCAACTTGGTTGAACCATTCGTAATTGTAAGTTCAAGTTCAGCACGTTACTTAGCGTTTAGTTTGAATCGCAGGCATTGCAATGTTGTTCCCTGCTGGTGTTAACAACCTGTACAGGAGTTGGATGATCCCTCAGGAAATAGCTTTGTTGAGAATAAGTTGGCTCCTGATTATGATCCCAACCTCTCTGTTGTAAACTACACCCGCTCTTTTGAGCAAGACCAATTTTTGGGCTTATCAGCTCCCGCTCCAGAGGTGAGTACTGTAGTACGTGCAACACTTTACCCAACCTTCTTTCGTTTGTACCAGGACGTTGAGGACGTTGAGGAAGGTGCATCTGAAGTGTTTAGCTTTCAAACAAATTGCTGTCTATGTCACTCTCCAACAGAAACAAGGATGAAAACCTTAGGTATAAGCTTAATTATCACACTCTTATAGTTATGACCGCTCAATTATTAATGAATGCTACTCAATTGCAGATGTACCACACTTTAAGGAAGTGATAATAATGGCGTCAGTCTGTGACTATTGTGGATATAAGAGCAATGAGGTTAAGTCAGGAGCTGGGATGTCGGCCACTGGAATAAGACTGGCATTGCATATTACTGATATCACTGATCTAAGCAGAGATATCTTGAAGGTACTTACATGTACATGTATGCAATAGTTATACTATAAGGATTTATGGCAGTAAACCCATCAAGCCCAAGGTTGAGATGATGTACGTTGCCATAAATCCCTAGTAATCATAGTATGATAATCCTATGTGATTGGCCATGCAACATGCTACGCTGAGCATCTACTCCCTTACCATCATGGTGTAGCTCACTAGCGTCGATCCCAGGCCGCACTTTCTCTGATAGTGGGCCTGGTATCGACTGCTTACACATGCGCTAACAATTAGCCAGACATCGGCTAACGCAGGATAACAACGTATATATACTCAGTAAAACAATGACGTCATAACGAATAGAAGTGGATTGAAGGAAGTATAGAAAGTTCGATTGAAGGTTTCTGGTCCACTAGTCTATCTTATACCTTAGCCTGCTATGCTAACAAAAGACTCACAGCCTGCAACAGTGGTATATAATAGCTCTGTGTATAATTACCGTATAGCGGGTTATTTTCAAATTTTTGTATTTTTCATATTGTATAGCGCTAGAGCATAATCCGAAAATTAAAACTGCGGAATTTTTCTGGCATAACGTAAAGGCGTGGCTTCCGGTAAGCAGTTTTTCCATGAACATTGTGCAACGAAATGCTTTTAGAGGTCGATCCACGAAATATAAGTGCCTCGAAAATTTCGCACTATGCAGTATATACCGTATTACTAGAATGTTTTGTGAGCATCAAACATTTACGAACTTTGTGAGGGTTGATCAATTCGCAAATAATTAAATCCGCAAAACCTAAATTATCACCTGTAGATACATATGATCCTTTCCAGAACGCAATAGTTATATCGCAAAGGGTAAAATTTTCTGCTGATTTGGCTCATTCGCAAAGGTTTTTCACTTGCAAAATATTCTAGTAATACGGTACCATACATCCCTCGTGCCTGTGTTATAACTATAACTTATTTACTGATTCACCCCGTATCCTATGTCCAGTAATTATGTTATAACTATAACATGAGCACAAGGGATGTATACTGGCATATAATTATTGCACTGAAGGGCAAGGGCGTAAGCCCGAGGGCTGAGTTCGAGTGCAATGTAATTATGCCTTGCATCCCGAGTTATATACATGTACACGTACATGTATCCCAGGGGCATAGCAACATAACATTGTCTTATAGTAACACAATAAATAGAACAATAAATAGAACTGCACAAAATGACAGAGACAATCCTAAACAATATGACCGACCCCCAAATGAAAATTATAGTATTGTTTCTCAGGATTAAAACTTACAATTTAAGGTTAAAGTAGTTTGACGAGAGAGGAGACCTCATGCGGAGACTCCAACCATGCAATATCAAACTGCTTTCGCTGAAAACTTCCATGCAACAAAAAATATAACATCAACTTTATCTTGCTCGCACTTTTTTCGGAGTTGCAGTGTACCGCGAATACTTTTGAATGTTATTTACTTTGCACTACAAGTAGATTACTAATTCTATCTTTGTATGCAGTCTGAGACCTGCTCATTGGAAATTCCTGAGTTGCAGCTCGAACTGCAAGCTGGGACTCTTGGTGGACAGTTCACAACGGTAGAAGGTATACTTGCTCGAATCAAAGAACAACTGTCAACATCTCATCCGTTTGTTGTTGGAGACAGCAGTGATTCCGACTCAAAGATGAAGATCTTCAACGAGGATTTACAATTGGTGAGCAGAATGTTTGTTAGTAATGTCTGCTGTTGTAGAGTGTTTCTGAACATGTTGGAAATTGTTTAGAATTGCACCTCATTTAATCATTGTTATGAGTTTCAGGGGATTTAATACATTTGTATTAAATATAAAGTGTTTCCGGCTTTTCCCAGCGAAACACAGATCGCTAGCTAGCCTTGATTCTAGGCTGCGAAGAGAAAGGCAGCCTGCATGCTCATGCGCGAAATAATTGGCAGCAATTTCATCATATCATACAAATTGTAAAAAAACAGACAAAGTTACAAAAAGGAAGAATATATACGTAAGACCACGTGGTTAGTGATAAAATCAATGTTCATGACCACAATGGCAGCTTTCAGAGACACTAATTAAAGTAGAATAATTATGCTGCAACAGTGTTGCTTCTGTTTATCAAAGAGGCAGTTCAAGGAGGCCTCCCAGACAGATAGAGCTGCCAGCTAGGAAGAGTGGTGGACTCTTTAATACATCAGTATATCTTGAGTGAACAACTTCCTGAGTGCCGAGTTAAAAGCTTTTAGGAGTGATCGTTAGCTTCTTTATCTTCAGTAATGACTTCTTGTCGAACATAAAGGCAAGATTTGGTAGCAGAAGACTTGCCTGGTCCATATTACCACAGTCATCAGGGGACCCACAGGAACATATCATGCCTTTCCTATAACATCTGTAGCCTTACAGTGTAGGGTGTTGTTAAGCTGCTTATCTTCAGAGATTTGGCTTGACACAATAAAGTGCGTAAGCCAAAGCGGATTCAGTCATCTTTGCACAATACTCTATGTAAATGATGTAACACGGACACAACTTCAGAGTACAAAATAGTACACGTGTTTATTTTACTGACAGTATCCACAAATACGGATTACCCCCCTTTTTGGGGTAATGTACGCGCATGCACATACAATGTATACCAGGCCGCCATTCTCTTCGCGGCCTGGAATCGAGGCTTGCCCACTGAGGTACATGTATGCCAGCTCATACCTACAACTGAAGTCTATTTGAGTTGAGTTTGGGCCTCATTAAGTTTACTCAATTTAATTTCTTGTTAAAAAGCGCTTCTATTATGCTATTATGCTTTAAAGGTGATGAGCTCCAACCAGTATATACATGTACGTAGCATGTACATGACTGTAAAAGTCCCTGGCGTACCAGTAAACCACAGCCTAGATGAAACCATAATTATGAGCGCGGTTCCGTACAGCTACCATATAGCGGTTATATTTCGAGGGTATAAATTTTCGCGGATGGACCATTACAAAGGATTTCGCGCATTTTTTTTCGTGGTCTGAGTTCCAGTCTTTTGGCGCATGCGCACATCAACATGCAGCTGTACCTCCACACCGTTAGCCTCGAATCCAGGCCTAGCCTATAACGGTGAGGCACCTCTTTTGTCGATAGATGTGGTCAATAATACTAAACACGCCTACTATTTAGTGGGTATAAATTTTCGCGGTACAGGCTCAATCCGCAAAAACCGCGAACATTTATACCCTCGAAATATACCCGCTATACGGTATGCAAACCAGTGCTTCCAACTCCTGCTTGTGAAGACACCCGACCATACAACTGTACTTGTAGAGAACTAGAATCTTAGCAGACTATTAAAATACTCTGCTAAACATTAATTCAGTATTATGACGTATTCCAACAACACTTGACATTTGATCAATTATAGTGACGTGATATGACAATGGTAATAATGATATTCATACATAGTTATATCGAGTACAGTACCCTCGCGAAACTATGCCCATCCTTTTCTGCAAAAAGTTTAGGCTTATTAGGGGACTGGCGAGTTTTTATTCGAATATACGCCCACCCGCGGCCTCAATATCGAGGTTTATACTTTACGGTGTGACAATTCTTATTAGTATAAACAATGTTATAAACTGAGTATGATTAAAGCATGACAAGAGAATGAACATGAAGAAGTGGACTCGGACTCTATTCGTTGCTTGTGTCGATGTCAGATGTAGCAGAAACTTCCCGAAAGATGGTAGGTCATACTCCTACAGAGCAGCTATCAGGTACTCTGTTTCAGAAAACCAATTAGACAAGGTAACCTCCAAAATTGGCCTGTGTGATAACTTTCTTGGACTTTGTGTTTTCTTTTCTCTGCATATAGGACTACTTGTTCCCTGCATATACATCTTCAAGGGCAAACAGATCCACACAGAGAAAGTTTTATGTTTGATCTTGGTCCGAGCATAGTCTTAGTAGCTACTACCTAAAACTTTCTTTCTTCACTAAAATAATAGTGAACATGTGGCATTCAGCTACTGCGCATGCTCAAGTCTTCATTCTGGGTGGGCTTATAATCGACTGAAAATACCCTCGTGCAAGAACTTCGAAGCAAAAGAGGGGATGGGCATTTATTCAAGATGGGATTATTTTCGCGAGGGTACGGTATCATGGAAAATCGGCCACTTCGACCAAACGTCCTTCTGACGGCTGCTCGCCAGACTAAAACAAACCATAGAAAAGTAAGATGGATTGGAAACGAAAGGGTTTGCATGGAACACTCCGCGTTATATAGGGCGTGGCTAAAAGTATAGACACAGCAGGGAAATAGGGGAAATAGAAAGGTTGTCATATACATGTATTTTAAGCTAAACTCAACAAAAATTGACTAATAATAAACCACTCCGCCAGCCACAATCACCAAGAAGGAATACAGTGGAACCTCTTATAACGGACTCTTTAAATAGCGGATCCCTCTGTTATAGCGGACAGCATGCCTTGTACCAACTGCTTTTACTATCTAACTAGTGTACTTGCAACCCCGAATAGCGGACACCTCTAAACTTCGGACAGCGGATTAGCCTCTAGTCTCGCGAGCAGGCGTGGGAGGGAGGGAACGTCTGGTCACTATTGCAGCAATTCCGTGGACTCCTGCCAGAATGTTGGCAGTGCCAATCACATTTGTCCACGTCGTATATAGTGGGCGGTAACACCCTGTATATTTTCCTATTATAGCATAAAATGAAGGTGAAAAGAAGGATTATTGACTCTAGCAAAGGCTAATTTTAGTGTTGAACCATACCTGGCTGCGAAGGAACTCGGTTACAAGGAGCTCAGACCAAGCTAGCTGTGAATGAAAATATTTGTCTACATGTGAATTTGCAAATATCTTGCATGTGACTACATTCCTCAGTGCCATGGAATTGCTGCAATAGTAACCAGACGTTCCCTCTAGGACAAGTCTGCTCGCGAGACTAATTAGCCTCTTTCGCACTAATTTAGTGCAAGAATTAACCTCCTATAACGGATGAAGGGTGTGGTTATTGATCTACAATAATGGGATCCCCTACCTGCTGCTCCACAGCAGTCTGAGTCAGAGTCTGAGTTTACTTTTTTTCTTCAAGGATAAATGCTTATATCAAGTAATTTGGACCCTATATGCCAAGTGTTTCAGTGTTGCTGCTTGAAAGAGAACTCAGTACACAGGTCGATCTGCAGTTACTTGAAACAGGCTCCTAGTTTCTCACATTTCTTAGCAAGAGGACTGCTGTGACTATTATCTAAATTCTTGTCATGTGTGCATGAACATTTCAGATTCAGTCTGCTGTACATGGACGTAGTTCACCATTAAGTCTTACTCACTGCATGTCATGTGACAAAAGTCCAATAGCTTGCATCAGAGGAGGAATGCCAGTGTCAAAAGGTCACTAATTAAAACACCACGTGGCCCTATGTTTTACATGTAAAACTGAGTTTATACCCTCGCGCCCCAGAGGAATCAGCTTGAGAGAGGAGATTCAGGATTTAATTGCAACCTTTGACCTTTTATTGTATTCTTCAAAACCACAACATATGGAAATTAGCCTTCCGTGGCTAGGGTATTAATTTGTATGTACTGGCTTGCTGCACTGGATAGATCTAGGTATAGTAAGCTTTCCAAGCAGGCAAATAAAGAACAAAAGCGCTAAGCTCCTATATATGCAGCAAAGGTCAAGAACCCAGAACAATCCTTCATTAAACATGACCCTATTGACCCTGGCGTTCCTCCTCTGAGCTTGCATTTTGGTACATGTAGTTATGATCTGTTCCCAAAGACCCAGAGGAGGTTGGACGCGCGTCATACTTTGTAATAATAAATCATGTGATAAAAAATTAATGATAAATATAATTATAAAGGGATCCTAGCAGATCCTTTTTTAGTCATGTCAGCACTTTCTTTCTGCCAAGTCAGCAGTAATTTTGTTTGCGTGTAGAATATAGATTGCGGGCGTGTGGGAAGATGGAGGGCAATGGAAAAAGACCAAGGCATGTTTCCAGTCCTACTTTGCTAACACCTACAAGGCCTCAAAAATTCCTCTTCAAACATTAGCCTCTCAGGCTCAGCAGTGTTCAGACAGAGCAAAAGCTTGCTATTGACCAAGGTGCAAATCAACCAGCAGCTGTGGCCACAAGTGTTGACAGGGGAATTCAGATAGCTACAGCCAAAATAAAATTATTATGAAGAAGAATTGCCGAGCTTCAACCACACTGAAAACCTGTGGAAAACTCTCAATCCACCCATTGTAAAAGCTAAGGAACCCCTCCGAGCTCCAAGACGGGAACAACTCGCACTAAGCAATGGTTGTCGAATAGCAACTCTTACTGTTAGAAATATATAGTCTAAGTGTTAGAGCCACCTTTCACAATATCGCCATCAACCTACCACCCTTACCTAATCAATGTACACGTCTCAAATATCAAATGAACATTCATATGGACAGCAACAATAATAAAACACAATACTACATACAATTAATATAGTGATTAATGTCTTTTACATCTTTTTGCTTTGAAATGTGTGTACAATGTCACCCCATCTTCCTCTTTTTATAATCTTTATTCCACAATACCAACCAGGAGATCGCCAGTGCAATAAAAATGTTGTCCAATCTAGTTTATGTCTTCGTGCATCGCTCAGTGGACACTCTCCAATACTTCTCTAACGACGTATCCTATATGATTCCATTTTGAGTCAAGAAAAACTTGAACTGCTGTGGCACGTAAGTCGTACCGATTTGATGCCTCGTGTGGCACTCTTACTTCAATGGGTATGCCTTTGCTGTGTAATCTATTCACTTCAGCCAGATGCGTTGGTACTGCTCCTCTTTTGCAGATCCAGTACTGTCCTAAACACAACGCCTTCTTGATCATTGACATCATCAATACCTTGGTGATCGACATCATCAGCAGCAGCTGTACTATTTGTTGTAGACATTGATGGTGGTATATCTGGTGGTAGAAGATTCCAATTCCAAACAACAAACACTTTGTTGTCGAAAGTGTTGAAATTATCCAGCTCTAGTTCTACATTTGACCTCATAAATTCATCCATAGGAATATTCTTACAGCCAGTTCACACTGATATCATAGTGTTCACCTTCACTAGCTCAGAAGTTTCTCGAATAAATCCCATAGCTAGTCATGCTGTCGTTCTTTGCGTACTTAACGTGTACATACGCAAGCAATCAGCAATTGAAGTTGTGTCACATGATATTATGACTCTGAATGACGCGCGTCCAACCTCCTCTGCCAAAGACCATGGCTACATGTAATATACCGGGTACTCATCATATTTTGTGTATTTTAAGTCATTATTGTCTCGTTCACGTAACCTTATAATTATGGTTATATTCTATGGTTATATTCATTATTTTTCCTGTGGTAATTTCAATGAATAATGACCTCGATCGATCAAGCCCGCTCTCAAATTGAGGAAGTGGCTGATGATAAACAAGGAATCTACATGTACTTTGCCTGCATGGCCTATAAGCTAGTACAGCTATAGCATGAAGCCACGTATATACTATTATATGTAACCAAGGGCTAGCTTGATGTAACACTTGCATGATACATTTGCTGTTTTAGCTTCACAGCAGGGAAAGAGAAAAGTTGTCATAATTATATATATAATTATATAGATAGAGTGCTTGAAGCTTAACTCAAACAGGTCTATATATATATATATATAATTATAGCTATACATGTAGCTAGTCCTCATGCAGGTGCATTAATTTTATACACAGGTAATTGATGGCAAGCGTTTAAATGTTCACTTTATACTGGATGACCCTGCAGGAAATAGTTACATACAGGTAGGTGAATTAAAGTGACTGTACTAATTGAAATGATATGTTTTCCTTGCCAGAATACGAATGCACCTGATGATGACCCAGAATTGACTGTTGAAAATTATGAGAGAAACTTTCAGCAAAATGAAGAACTTGGACTAAATGATATGAAGACAGAGAACTACTAAAAACTGTATTTAAAATAGGACTTCTAAAAATGATTATAATTATCGCTAATGTTTATGAAACAGACGTCCTACAAGAAATAATTAATTACTAGTACAGTATAACTACACAGTGTCTCCAACGCTTTTTACTTGCTTTTGCAAGATCTTCAAAGCTTCAAAAATAGCCTGCAGATAAATGTGATGGCCAAATCTCATCACCATGCACTCTTGAATTGTTATTATTACCTTAGGTATGTCAGATGTGTGTAAGCACTCTATGAGTGGTGTTTTCCAGGACGTGGAGTCTAATCGATCTCCTGGGTTATTTATTTTACAAGGTATAATAGCTTTTCATATCATCACTTACCATGTGACGACTGAATGTGAACTGACAAAACCTTCATGACAGGTGTATTTATATCCATATCTAATGGCAAAAGTAGAGATTCACACTCAGAAAAATTCAATTGATATTCACATTCACCTTCTAATGTGCAAAGCTGGAAAGAAACATTACATTCCTCTGCCAGAGTGATCTGAATACTTTTCTTGTCCCAGAATTTCAAGGTCCAATAGTACAACCTGTACACGTAACTATGCTTATTAGATTGTAGAGTTACTATCAGTATTCAGAGGAAGTTACGTACGACACAAGTACCTCGATTAATAGGCTTGATCACGTGCAAAATTCAACAGTAAAGTCATTGTTGCACATGACTAATTAACTCGCCTAATCAAGGCACTCGTGTCAGAGTACCTATACCTCCTCAGTAGTCTAATGCCCTTTGGCATACCAGTACGTACCATAAATTATTGTACGAGTACATGGTATAAATACACATGAAACACCACTAAGTTACTAAGTTTTGGGATATAATTACCGTATTTAATTGAACGCCCATGGTAAAGGCTCTGCTAAACGATAAACGCCCATGTATGGGGCGTGGCCCTGTGGGTGGAGCTGAAGTAGCACGTGGAACCAGTTGCAAGCATGGCAGCAGAATAATAGATACTATTTATGATGGCAAGGATCGAGAGAGATACCGACACAGGGAGAAACACCACTCCTACGACTTGACTTAAGATTTAAGCTGAGAGCTGTGCAAGAATTTGAAGTAGACATAACAGTAAACTCCCGTTTCAAATAAGCGCCCATCTCGTTTAACCGCCCTCTACAGATGTTGCTAGGAGATAAACGCCCGGGCGTTTAATCAAGTAAATACAATTGAATGCAAGATCAAATTACTTATTGCCATTCTATTACAGTGAGTGTCCGTCTATGTTGTCACAGTACACAGCTATTATATAACAATAGACAAAACAGGCCGGTGTCTATGACACGGACACCGACAAAACAGTGTCTAAACTATAATAACTAGTGTTCAAGCTGGCGCCGTGCTAATGCCTCTCGCCATGTTTTCAAAAGTATTAGAATGTTATAGAAAGGTTAATAATTTGCAATAATTATGATTTTAAATTGACAAAATAGGTGTTAGCAATTGAATGAAGCCTGTGAGATAAGTATTAAAGACAGAATTCAATCACAGAAAGAAGGATCTATAACAAGCAGTCTAAAAGGCTATATCTTGTGTACACACATCTACAGTATTCTGGTATCATTGTAGTGTTTGTGGCTTACCAGGACTGACCAGGACCACAAAAAGGATTAATTTCTGTCAATCTGGAGTCTCTCACACGTGGTAATGAGCGCATGCGCAGGAATAAGGGGTGTGTCGGCGAAATTAAGAATGGCTACTAAATATAAAATAGCTAGCTTCTTTAGCAGCTCTTTCTGACTCTTGTAGCTAACAAAAAGCTAGCGCTTTAGTGCAAGGCTAACTTATATGTTGAATAGAAAGTTTGTGTGAACAGATGATGCTATGAATTCTGAAGAGACTGCTACATCCTTCAATGTGAGTCACTAGCCATAACTCGAGAAAGAAGCTTTAGTTTGCTAATCCACTAATCAAAATCCAAGAGATCGTGGCTAGAAGCCTATATAGAAGCTGTCAGTTTTTTTTGCATTGCAACCGTTGATCAGTTACACATAGATACTGGAGTATCTATGAGTTACAGCTGGAATACACAGACACCTATGGCCCTCCTGCGGCTACCCCTCGAGGCATAATTATGTAGATAAATGCATGCAAATTTTACTGATCATGGTGAAGTGCACATTATAATAATAGGAACTAAATTCTTACGTTTGAGCAATGTGCATGGCCTCTTCTACAGCTGGGTAAACATCTTGACTTAGGAAGTTGTGCTGCAAAATATAGGCACGACAATAATTATAATTATGTGTGAGCACGATTTTGCTGGATTAGCATTATACGTATAAAACTAGCCTCTGGACTATGGCTGTTTGAGAACTAGGAGGAGTGAAAAATATCTAGACGCTAATTATGCAGGTTCATGATAACACAATTTAGGTGCACGCAGGGACTACGAATGGCTAATTTAACTTTTGCTTAATTATAATGCACAAATAAGCATGCACAGCTACAAACATGGGAGTCGATTTATTAAATCACTGTCTGATTGACATAATTATAACACTATAATTACCATTTCAGAAAGCCAGTGAACTTTAGTAAGAAGGTTTGTATCATTAATGGTGGTAGACAACAACTCAGTCGTGCAAATTGAGGGTGAAGCAGCACCACAGGGCTCGGAATGGTCAGTTATTTTGCCATACGATTCCAAAAGGTTAACAGCACACAAGGCTAAAAACAATGGCAGAGTGATAATTTATTAGTAGATGTATTACACACACGAGCAACCAACCTTGCAAAGAGGCATCTAAAAGGATGGTTATTGCTGGAGTGATTGCTTCATGGGATATGGTGTATGTGCTGTCTTTCAAACGTACTCTCAGTGAGTCAATAGCCTGCAGTAGCCTGTCAAAAAGAAGCAATTAATTCACCTGCACATACTTTGTACTCTTACCTAGTTTTGACCCGAGTGAGATGATGAGAAAGACAAGATTGTTTACAAGCTTCTTTTTGTTGCGGTAATTGCTGTTTGTTTAGAGGCGATAAAAAGCTTGTTGTATCGGTTTGATCGCAATTCAAGAAAGCTCCAAATTTGACATATGCAGAAGGAGATGGGATAATACTTTTTTCACCAGCGGCATATGTTAAATCTAGGCTGGATATGGGACTACACGTAGCTTGCTTGTCAACAACTTTGGCATATGAAACTAAAACTGCTTCAGGTGTAGTAATGACAGTCGTCTCGGATGAAGTGTCATTGGTAGCCTGCCGAATTTTACTCAACATTTGACTCATCGTGCTAGTACTTGGAAGTTCGTTTTTTAAAGTCTTTGCTGCAGAAAGCTTGCTTAAATCAGCAGCTGAAGAGCCACTTAGAGGAGTTTGCAACTTTCGCAGTTGGGTTACAGAATTAGGCAATAAACTTACTTTCTGCAAATTCAATGGGGTCAGTACAGATCCATTCACAGAAGGTATTGGCATGGCAGAGTAAGGGGATTGCATTGATTCGTCAATAACAAGGAAGTCATTGCAAGAAGTATCAAGTTTTAACCAGTTGCTGGTATTTAGGTCAACACCAGAAGACACATCGGATGGTTCTTTCATTGCTGCCTTTTCATGCAGTTCAGTTGGTTGAATAGTGTGCGTAAGGTTCATGTACTCATTCTCAGAGCCATTAACAGCTTTGAATTCGTGGGAGCTACAGGTGTATTCTAAATCGGGCTGTCTAATTTCCTGGGAACTTGTTTCAGTGAAAAAATTTGACACATTGTACGTTTCATTTTGTTGGACCTGCTGACAATTGACTGCTCCATTGTTGTACGTATGTTCCTCCATTCCGTTGTTGGACTTCCCAGAGGGAGACTCAGCTTTTGCTTCAGACCGAACATCTACTAAACAACTGATTGGGCTGTCGCACAGAGAGGGTGCATTAAAAGAAAAGGATTGGTTGCATGGACCAGAAGGAAGTTTAACAGTTACATCAACAGACTGTTGGCAGGAAGATGTCTGGGCAATGCCACCAGGTGTGGTGCTGCATGTTTTAAATGGGCTGCAGAAAGCATCACTTTGACTGGTGGCTGTGAAATCTAGGCTCTCTTTTGCGACACTAGTGGTTTTAGGTACCGGGCAAGTCAAATTTGTGGTTTCAGAAGTACAAAAGGATCCATTCAAGAGTGCTCCCGGGGAGAGCAGAGAAAACGACGAGTGTTGTTGATCACTTGGTTGCATGGTCATGTCCATACTGAAGCTTTTGTTGACAGTTATATTTTCTTTTAAGTTGAGATGAGCAGCATTTTCATCTTTTGAGCGTAATGGCTCTAGAGAAAAGACAATAAAACATCACATAATTGTGTAATTACAATGGAGCACCAAGATGATCATGGTATCAATTGTAGTGTCATGGCAACATTTGGCTTTCAAGCCGAATATCTGTGTGCTAGCACAGCCATCTAGGGGAGTCTGGGGGCATGCCCCCCCCCCAGCCAGAAATTGTGTTTAGACCGTCTTACATCGCATCTGGTGCATTCTTAGGAACTGTGGTGTCAGCGTTAGGGTTATGGTTATTAATGTAAAATAATAGTATTTAATAAAAATGCAGAAATTAAATTGAACTACTTTAGCTTCAATTTCCTGGACTGAATGGTAGGTACTATAAGTTATCAGATAAAAGCCTTTCTCAAAAGTCGCTCTTGAATCGCCCTCTGTACTTGCAGACAGTGACTTGAAGAAATTGTGGACGAATAGAACAGAAAGAGTAGAAGACAGCAGTTTAATTAAAGTAGCTTCGTAAAGAACTCATTATTGTAATAATTATTGTTGTTATAAATTTTAAGCAGAGCGCTTTCTTTGTTTCGTTGGTGTGTCACAGAGGCTGTAACATAGTGTATATTTTCAATACAAAAATTTACAATTGCCAGGGGGGCACTCGTCCCCCCTTCTACGAAGCCCTGATGTTTATCTCATCGCAGGAGTACTACATTTGCACCGCTGCTTATCAAATACGTAGGTGGATCAAGGCACCAATTGATTATGCGCCATTCAGTTATTTGGCTTGCCACTGGAACCAAGGTGTCAGGGTTCTACTGCACTACAACAGTTCGGAAATTTACTAAAAAGCGGTATCAGTCATTATAATTTTATACTCATTACTAATTTGGAAAATCAGCCTTGAGACGGACAGCATTCGCCGTTGCAAGCGGCCTCAACAATTGGCTGATTGCTTTCTTTTTAGGTGAAGTTGTTGATGACCCCATTATAACTATATTATACCTGTAGCTGACAACAATAATGAAAATTTGATGCGAGCAGCTGACCAGACACACGTTCGCAAGTAATCACTAAGTGTAACACAGTGGAGCAGCACAAAAGTGTAATCATTACCAGCTGGCAGTGAACATTCCTTCATTGCGTTTCTCTCTCCCTCTTCAGCGGAATTGCTATCCTCACAAACCTAAAAAAACACACAGCAGGTTCCATTATTGGTCTTACGTGTTCTAGTTATAATTATGTATGTGTAGTAGTAGTGCAGTAGCATATAATACTGTCTAGCTGACACAATAATGAGGGAATCACAAATCACCTCGAAGCTCTCTTCACTGAGACAAAAAGATCTCTCAAGTTTGGGTATTATGGAGAGTCTTTGAAACTTGGATCCAGTATCAGAGGAAATTCTTCGCCTCTTCTTTCCCATTGGTGTTGATATCTGTATAACAGTTTCAGCATCCTCTTGAGCCTGCATCAATGTTATATGGTTGAGCGAAACTATCACTAGCATTTTTCTTGAGTAAAAATATTGTGATTAACACAATCTCCCACATCATCCAAAAAATAAATTATTATGATTGCATCCATGGAATTACATGTAGTGGTGGATCAAGGGTCAGTTCGTTGGGGTTGGCTACTGGCTGAGTCAGCTGATCTAGCTAGCTACCATCAGCCACATTTGCACCACATGGTCGTGGTGATCTAGCCAGTGGCGTGTCTAACCAGGGGCTTTGAGCAGACAACCATGAAACTGATGATGATGTAGCTATCAGTACTGGGGGCTAACGGGTGTTAATCATTTACTTTTTTGTGTGTGACACTTTTTAGAACCCTCCTTTCCAAATCCCACCGCTGTACATGTACATACAGGTAAAGGAGGATAGGTGCAGCATTTAGGAGGGGTACAACGTATGTTCCTCTAAGTTCATTCTGTTTAATTGCGACGTATATGTATTTCTTGCACTTATAATTATATAAAATTATGTGACATAAACTCTAGTACTAGCAAAACTAATACTGAGTTGAAAGCTAAAAGTGTAACATAGCTGTATGAAGCCGTTTGATGTTGATTCATGAAATAGTCACTATAGCCTACGAGTAATTGAAGACAACCTGTTCCAAAATTAAAAACACGGTAGCAGTACAACTTCCTACTAACCTGCATGTATATGTATACCGTATAGCAGGTAATTTCCGGGGGTCAAAACATTTGTGGTTGCAAGAGCATTGATGATCGCTTCATTTGTGGTAAAATATTTGTGCTCGGGGGATGCAACCACAATATTTTCAGAAATGATACTCACAGCTCTAACCACAGTCATGCAAGCTAGTTGAAATATGGCATGTAGTGGAATATTAGATAAAAACTTACAGGCAGGGCATTTTCATCTCTAGGCTGTGCATCATCAGCTGCAAACAACGAAATAGACAAAGAATTCGAATATTGGGCAACTAACCTGCTGTAAGGGTAGGCTGATCTCCTCGAAAATCTCTGTTAGGAGAAAATAACACAATGATACACAAATAAATAATACATGTAACAAAGGCAGGTAAAGTCCAATGTGAAAACTGAAACAGCAGCGGGCATTATACTCACTTGATTTGAACTGTGTTTGCGAAGCTGACACGTTTGTTCTTGGGATACCTGTGATGTTGGTAGAAAAAGTTTTGACCAGCTTAGCAAGTACTTCCTGTAAGTACAGTGGGGTACCACTAACCTGTCATCTGTTGAGAAATTATGAACTTCATCAAGTGGTCGGGAAACCTTTAAGATCTGTATACATTTTGCATAAATTTACGCTGCTACACTTTACGATGTTCTCATGACTTACTGATGAACGTCTACTTGACTTGGATCTTCGCTTCCTAGAAACCAAAATATAACTTCAATGACAAGAGCTAGATCTAGTACTGTAATTCTGAATGTATATTACCGTAAGCTGGGGGCAAAATATTCGTGGTTGAACACTGGACCACGAATATTTTACCCACGAATGAAGCGACCTTACCTGCAGTGCAAGCAGCATAAGATCCACGAACTGACTAAATATTGCTCAACCACGAATATTTTGCCCCCTGAAAATTACCTGTATACAGTAGTGGCTATGACTTAATTGTAACATAATGGAGACTGTTGTAAGAGCTTGGGATGAAATAATTAGACAGTGTGTGCTCTAGACACTCTTGTAAATTTCTAACCTCTCCTCTCAAAGTACAATGTAGCGACAGCTGTGTTAAAAATAATTATGTCACATACTACAATTCCAGGCCAGTCATTGAAAAAATGTTACTAGCTAGCTATAGATGGTCTGTGCGTGCTGTTAAAGACAAATAGACCAATAAAATACTGAGCCAGCCACCTCCTATTAGATGCAACCCTCTAAATATGCTACACCTGCTAGGGCATCAGCATAACATTTCAACCTACAACAGAAGATCCTCTAGCTAGCTAGCTCTGGCCTCAAAAAAATAATGTTGTTTTAAATCGAGGAACCTACGTAGATCAAATATAAATTATAGCCATGTTAACTATTAATCATGGATACATAAATCTCACATGTTCATGCTGCCTCCTGTTAAACTCTGGTTCGCTGTGATGCAGATCTGACGTTTATTAGAGAGCAGTGCTAGTGGGAGCCGGATCTAGATTACTTAAGATCTTAGGACCTATTATTGGTTCAAATCTTGTTCGTGGGACAAAAATCACGTGGAAGTCACCTGACGTGTATAGTGCTTGCTTTTTACTGCTGGACTTTCTAACTACTGACCGAAATCTACACCAGATCTACACGTTTTAATAGACTGCATTGCAGCTTTCTGGCCAGATCAAGCCATTGATTTTGTTGAGTCATGATGACTCCATTCATTTGCAGAGGGTGTGAACAACCCATCATGGAACGTTACTTGATGAAAGTTCTAGACAAGTCATGGCACATGCACTGTGTGAAGTGTTCTGACTGCCAGTGTGTTTTGAGTGAAAAGTGCTTTTCGCGAGATAGCAAGCTCTACTGCAAAACTGACTTCTTCAAGTGAGATTACAATAATTTTTTGTCTACCCGTAATTGATGTAATTACAGCGCCAGAAAAAATAATTCCAGTTCTGAGTGGCGCATCTTTTAGAACCCCAAAAATTGCGTTCATCTCAGCTGGGCGCCTAAATTATGTGGCGCTTATGTTGTACATCTAGGGCATGATTTTAACTTGCTAGCTAGCTGTACCGTTGAGAGGCGACTCGTGAACAACATTCATGACTGTAGCTATGGGTCAGAAAATTGTTCAGCAGTATGATGGAAGTCAAAGATGCAGGATGATGGTCTTGATGTCTCAAACAAGCCTTGTTATAAGGCCAGAAAAATAATTACAACAACAATAAGCGCTTCTTTTAGGGCCTCAAAAATTATGCTGATGCTGACATGGCACTTAGTTATGGTTGCGCTATGTAATTACATCAAGTATGGTACTTCTCTTTATTGTGTACATGTATATACGTAGGCGCTATGGGACGAAATGCGGGAGCTGCAACATTGGGCTTTGTCCAGAAGACCTTGTGAGGAAGGCGCTTAACAAAGTGTACCATGTTCAATGCTTCTCCTGTGCCATGTGTCGTAAGCAAATGAGCACTGGAGAGCAGCTGTTTCTGATTCAAGTAAGGAAACATTTGTTCATTCACCTTTACAATCTCTGCCTGCTTACTTACTTGGTGGTATTTGGGTCTAGATCGCTGGCCCATCCAAAAGCATTCATTCTCGTTCTTTGCATTGTATACTAAATATGAATATCGTTAATATTGGCCTGGCCGCGCCTCTAACCGTAGAGCTCAGCTTGCTGCTGAGAAGGGGAGGAGCTGGGAATTAAGCCAACAAATGCATTACGTAAGGGCTAATACAATCTAATTGATGCTGAAATTCAAGAAGTGGAGAGAGAGACAGACAGTAGTGGTGCATGATTTTCTGCAGCAGAACGAATGCTTGATAGGCTTTAAACCCGTCCTCCCTGTTGGGACACGCTCATCTGATTTGGGTCCTAGAGTCTGCATGCAATCATGCATTATATATAGTAGTTGCACCACATAAACACCCGCGGGGGGGGAGGGCGGACAACATCACGCGAGCACAAATAGTGCTGAGTGAGGCACATTTTTTACATTGAGTGAAATTTGTCGACTTACCCCGACCGGGCTGTTTGTTTGTGATTCTGAAAGCTGATGAGAGTCATAGCCAGTAGAATCTCTCTTAGCTACAGACATTCAGTCTGTGCGACTATAGTAGCTCACAAACCTATTGGAAGTGCTTACAATATCAAGGATAGCTTCAGCTGTGGTACAGAGGCTTGCAAAACCTCCTTTTTACACCGATTTCCCCCCAAACTATGGAGAAGAATTGGTTTGGAATGAGGCTAAGAATTCAATCATGTTACATAATGGTTCACCCTTGTCTGACCTCCATGATGTACACCATCTTGTTCTTGTGCAAATTTACATAGACTGGATTTTTGTTCCTTTCTTTAGATTAGACTAGTTATTAGAACCAGTAGGTTTGTATTCGGATTGTTGTACTAACCCTAGTAATAATTTAAAACTATGTTTTACACATTTTCAAACTGTCCTATCTGTGCGCTGCAGGGAAAGACCAAAACTGATTGGATAGCTGGATTTTCCAAAAAGCACAAAGTCTAAAATGGCTGCTGCATCACAGTAGTCACTCTTGCAGCTACCAAAGGCTAGCGTTTTAGTGCAGAGCTAAATGAAAGCACCACGGGTCGATACCTCGGTAGATGTGTCAAAGCTATAATTATCGATAATTACTACAGGCGAAGCTCTTTTTCTATGATTGGGTCAAAGTTCAGAAAATGGGCATGTTATTACTCATAAGCTATTTATTTTGTCATCACAACATTATTTTTGTAACTTGCAATAATTATCAATGAAAAGATAATCGAGAACAATGAAACAACGCTAGCTACAATAATAATTAACTCAGAGTTTATATGTCTTGTAATCCAATGAAATGGGGTAAGGATTTTGGCGTCAAATTTTGTTGACTGCATATATATAGCTTCCAGGTTGTCTTTCTGACCAGCATTCGACGCCTGAAGCTTTCTGGAGGGCAACTCTTGTTCATAGATACCTTAATTATGTTCAGTATCCTTAAATCACTATATTATACTCTACAGTCGCCATATATTAGCCTACAAAAACAGCTAGAAATGGCCGTTTCTTTGTTGTAACTTACTCTCTTGGGAACAACTTTTTGAGTGGCAAATTTGAGCGTGGGTGGAATAGTATACTGACTGTAACCTTAAGTAAACCAATAAAGAACACTCAGTATAACGGACAAAACCTCTTACACCGGAGGTTCTACTGTACACAGTAAGTGCAGTATAGTGGTAGTGCAGTAGTAGCTCATGGAATATCTCTTCTACATTGTAGTGAGATGTTCCTGAGCATTAATTAGTTTACCTCTACTATACTGCACTTACTGTGTATATAGTAGGTACCAGGCGGGACATTTCAAAAGTTGCGTTTTTCGAGGGCAGACAAAAATTAAAACTGGGATAAACTGCCACTCACCAGTATTTCACATGCAAAGATATTGGTGGGTGCATGGTTTCCTGGCATTGAAAACACGAATATTAGAACTGGTGAGGGCGCTTTAAGGTATTTTTAAGACTTTATTTCAATCTTACTTCTTTTGTTTTTGGGAATAATAGCACATGTATTGCAAACTGAAAAAATGCCGTCAATGTAAATTTGCTTGAATGTTGAATTCTCCAGTAATAATCGAAAATGTTCATGAGCTTGCACTTTTCCTAATACCGTATAGCTAGCGGCCCAAAAATTCTGCGAATTCTGCGAATGAATGAGTAAACGCAGAAATATTATTCGCAAATGCTTATTAACCATGCCTAATTTAACAGTTGAAAGTTTAATTCGCAGAAATATTATCCGCAGAAGGTCTTTTTACAGCTATATTCGCAGAATTTTTGGGCTGCAGCTATAATTATAATTATTACAAAATACAGAATGAAAGATTTCTCTGTGAGCAGTGCTACGAAGTCACAGCACAGCAGAGTGTTGCTGCTAAGAATGTCTCCGTCAACGCAGCCCCAGGAGGCTTACATCCCACGCAGGAGCCTGTAAAATTAGGTATTTGACAGCTCTTTAAAATTTTATTGTTGCCCTAAAAATTATTTTATAGTACAATACAATTGATCACAGCATGTAATAATGAATTATACGTATACTTCATTTGAGTGGCAGCTACAAGTCAGCTAGCGGAACAAGCATCTGTATCCCTGCATTCTCCTGCTAATAATGCTGATAGTAAAAAGACAAAACCAAGAACCTCCATTACTCCAAAACAGCTGGAAGTGTTGACCCAGGCTTATATTGAAGATCAGCACCCTTCAAAACAAGTACGTGAGGAACTTGTCGCTTCAACTGGATTGGAAATGAAGGTACGTACTCTGTGCGCATGCGCCGGAGGCATACGGTGGTGTGTTTGTTTTTCTATGCTGTGTGTGTTACTGCTGTATCTGCTCTACCGCTCTGCAAGTAATAGCTTCTATAGTGAATTTTGACTCGTGGATTTGCACATTAAAGCTTTGTTGGTGAGCTTTGGCTACTATGAAGGCCATTGCAGTCTCTTCAGACTCGCGTAGCAAACTCTGTCGATTAATTGTAGTAGATATTCGTCACCCTTGGGACAGTGCAGCTTGGCCGAAATAGCGAGGTGGCTGTATTTCAGAAGATAGCCGCGGCTAAAAAACCGACCTTACCTTGAATTTAATGACTAGTCTCAAGTAAGTCTCAAGGATAAAAATAATCATTCTGCTCTCTATTTAGTGTAATCCAATTTTATCTTCTAAACCATACCATATATCCGGCCGTAATAAACGTATTTGAAAACCTAGTTTGGGGCAGCCAGTACTGGCCAGTATACGGAATAGCGAGTGGCCGCATTTCCATGTGAGTTTTGTGCAGTAAACATCTAGCTAGCAATCCGTCATAATGTAATTATGTGAGTGCTCTATTAAATGTGCAGGTGATACAAGTGTGGTTTCAAAATCGACGTTCCAAGGAGAAGCGTGATGCCAGCTACCGTGAGGCTTTAAAAGATGAACCACAAATCCAAGATGGGGTGTCAGCTTCATCGATTCCTCCGGGTGCTACTGGTAAGGGATATGAGCTCAGACAAGGCTACTGCTTAATATTTGGAACCCACATTTTTTCACCGAAGCAATCCTATTTTTCTCAATAGTCTATAATTATATCAATGGAGATGGCCCCGGTTGAGGCGCCAAGCCAAAGCTCAGCTATTAAATACATACATGCAGGGAATCAGAATAGCAAGAAGTGGGACCATGATAGTTGAGCTACATGTAAAAAGGATGACAAAACTTTAATGACCATGCATACATACATATATGACTGCTGCACAAAGCAACTCTTTTCTCACTCTTGCAGGTACCAGTAGCTAGCATTCTAGTGCAGAGCTAACTATATACGGATGGTGATAACAAAACTCAAAACTAGGTATACTGTATTACTAGAATATTTTGCGGATGAAAAACCTTTGCAAATGAGCCAAATGAGCCAAAAAATTGACCTTCTGCATTCTGGCAAAGATTGTGTGTATTTACATGTACTACTAGTAATTTAGGTTTTGCGATTTTATTATTGTTTGGATCTTTTTTAGCAACTATCATGGTGGATCATTTCCCACTCGTTTGCACCAGATTCCCCATGCATGCAGTATAAATGTTCCATGAAAATGTTTAGGGTTCAGGTGCTTCCACCGAGGTATTAGCACCCGAGGTACTTTCATAGAATTATGCATGCGCAAGCGGGTATGCGGTAGTGTGTTTGTGTGTACACGTATGTCTGCATGTGTAGATTGCTACAGCTGCTCAAGAATCAGCAAGTAAGAGTTTCTATAGGCTTTGTTCTCAAGTTATGCCTAGTTTTGCTTACTTGGAATGTTTTCAGAAGAGTGCATGCATGCGTAGCAATGGAGTGTTGCTACTCTAGCTACTTAGTAGTTAGCTCTGCACTAGAACGCTAGCTATTGGTAGCTGCAATGCAGCAGCCATAATTTTAGACTTTGTACTTTTGGCATCTTTCTTTTTTTAAGCATCAATCATGGTCAATCGTTTTCCTGCAATTATAATTATAGGAATAGGTTTTTGTTATGCAGCTTTTACACATCCACCATTCACCAGCACTCACGGTGCTTTCATTATACAATTGTTGCGTAAATAATAAGATGTATGTTGATCGAGTGAGTCACTCAGGATCCGGTGTACTGTATTTACAACAGTGTATATCCTTCGATGTCTGAGCAATATGTAAGTAGTGTGACTGTTATCAATTGTCTAATTTTGCAGTTACTGGTCTCTAAGTGAATCACTGGACCGGCATTCCATTCCTTTCGTCTACATCTCCAAACCATTATATTTACAGTTTGTATTATTAGCTTGTGTACTATACCCTCATTAGATCACAACCCCATTCATCTTACAATTTTGTGTTTTGCTTGTGCAGTTGGCTACCATCACAACAAATATTTCAATGGTACAAACACTGTAAAGAAGTTAATACTACATATCCTGTCCTAACTGTTACGTGCTCTTATCTTTTCTAGGCTTGCCTTCACCAAATATTGAGCTTCTCTGAGTAGTGTCGGCCATTTCATTAACAGGTCTGACAGTACTGCGTGGCTTTAAATTGAGTTTCGGTCGTCCCGCCAGGTCTTCTGTAAATATCAGAGGCGACGATACATATATACATGGTCTTACATTGGGCATGAAAATGTATGATGTATGTATGCAGGAAAAACAACTACAATATGCCATAATTATATACAACACCACTCATCAGCCTACAGTATGTTACAATGCCCGAGAGACGTACCTGGAGTAGCCTCCTTGAATTCGGCTGGTGGTCCTTGGTCCCTAGTTCTCCCTCTACTTCCCCGGCTGGCTTGATAGCCTCCTCTACCGCCTCTATAAGAGGTGTCAAACATGTACTGCTCCCCGGTAGGGGGCCCATATTCAGAATGCTGAGGGCCATGTGATTGGAATCCTCCAGGTGGACCACCTTGTAATTATGACAAAGAGTTAACATAGGATAGTCAAAGTATGATAGTATAGTGTTCACTTGGGAAAATTTTAATTCATACACCAAGTATATTGACACACATCTCTGTAGGGTGTCGCACTACAACAAACAAATCCGTAACTCAAAAACCTGCTTACCTCTTCCTCTTTGGCCCCCTCCTCTGCCTCTCCCCCCTCTACTTCCACGGTGGGCTAAGTTCACTCTCAATTGCTTGTCACCGTACTCCTATTTAATGATATAGTTGGAGACTGTTTTTACTTTAGTATCTTAAGTGTAGCGAGACATGCATGTAGGACAGTGCTTGTGCTGTGTACACAAACTTACAGCTCCATCATAGTCTAATGCTTCTCTCAACGAATTGGAATCTTCAAATTCCACATAGCAGTATCCTGCAGTTGTTTAGTATCAATTTGGCAGCATGTCTCGTAATTGCCTAACAACAAACAACAACTGTGGATCACCTTTAAACGTATCAGATTCCTTGTCTCTGACGAGTCTAACACTTTTTACCTGTGATGGTAAAACAAGACAGCAATGATAATCAACAGTTGCACTCAACATGAACGTTTTTATTGATAAGGCGACAACATAAACAAAACCAGAGGTCGTTTTTACTTTGGGAGGTTGGAAAATTATGTTTAGAGGATCGCATCTATAAATTGGAGGTTAGTCACTTAATTATAATTATTATGTTTTAGCAGCTGCATGAGGCTAAGGGGCTATATTTTTGACTTCATTATTGCTACAGTAAAACCTCGATTATCCGGCTTGGCATCTTAAAATGGGCGTGTCCCTTAATGCGCATACGCAATTAAAAACTGACCATGGACAGCAAGTTTATCTTCTGCGCAGACGCCCACTGCTGTTTATCAAATAAAATTAAATGGCCGGGTGTATTAAGGCGTGGTTTATCCACTTGATTATCTGGCGTATTCAGTTGTCCGGATAATCGAAGGTGTGAGCATAAAATAATAAATACGGTACCCAAAATTATGCTTGTTTATGTATTGACGAAAATAGTTGGAAAAAGGCCCTCAATTAACCATAATTATAATTCACCTGCTGGTCCTTAAATATTGCGTCCAGGTCACCTTGTACAGTCTGCGGAGGCAGATTACCTACATACGCTGTGAATGGTGGTTCCTTTGGAAACTCTTGCACAGGTCGAGAATCACCATAACCATAACCACGGCCTCTCCCTCTCCCTCCATAGCCCCGGTCTGTTTGATGGGAAGGGCGCCCATAACTATCACTGCAAGGAACACAACATAAGCACTAACCTGATCACTACACATGGCATATAACGGAGCTATAGAACTAGGCTAGGACTTATAGCTATAGATCTATAGGTGTAGCTCTAAATAATCATTGATAGACTATCCTGGCCACCAAATTCATGTTACTATACTACATCGTCGTGTACGTGTGTGCATGCAGAGCAACATTATTTTTTAATTCTTACCTGTATCCCGATCCATGATAAGAACTACTACCACGTGGTTGGGAATGTGACCTGGTTTTTCCACTTTCAAAAACTTCGTCAGCCATTGTAGTCTGTAGATCTACTAGTCTTACTCTGTATCAGTTAACCTTTTGCTACAGGCACTAGCTAAGTTAACTTCATCAAACCAGCAGGTTACAGGTTATCACACAGCGTACTAACTCTTCAGTAGGATATTAAAGTTTATTATGTTGCTGCGCTGGTGCCGGTGGTCGATAAAGCTACCGTCCATCCACACGTGCATTCTTAATTAACCTTTAACCTGGGTTAAAAGTGATTTTTATCAAAAAGAGATCTATATCCACCATCGACATCACAGCTGTTCTGTGCATGCATTGAAAATGGAAAGAGAAAATCTGGCAGCGTTGAAGATAACTGTGAGTTGGTGCTTGGTCCAGTCTGACAGATAATGGTTTTGGTGTACATGCATGTACATTATACATAACACCTATCAATGTGTTGCCCCACTACCCCCCCCTGGCCGGCCGGCCCCCGGGACATACATACGGCCAGCCGGGGGAATTCGACTCTAATTTTACCTGAAATTTTTGCCCCATACTGGGGGAACCTGGCTTTGCGTAGTAAAGACTGTTTTTATAACCTGTTTTGATGTGTGCAACTGCTTGGGGCTCAAAAACTTGACTGGGGGATTTGATCACAGAATCCTTCCCCCACCAGGGGGAATTTGATCTGAGGTATGGTCAAATCCCCCATACCCCTCCCGGGGGGGGGGGACACATTGATAGGTGCATTATTGTTATGGTGTACGTATAATTATATATTATCCTTACAGCGCCACCTTGACAATTTTTTGAGGTTCTTAAATAAGTGCCACCTGCGTTGCATATTGTTTTCTGGGGCTTAAAAAAGGTGTGTTTATGATGCCACAGCAGTGACCTTTACTTTTTGGCCTATACCGGTACCACAGATAAAAAAGTTACCACCTTCTAATTACCGCACTGCTCTAATACTAGCACAAACCTCGAAATATAGATCTTTTTCTGTTCTAATTGAGCACCAAGTGTAAAATTGAATTATTATTTTCTGGTGCTTAGCTAATTAGAATGACTATCTGGCTTGAGACTACGAATAACAACGTAAATGGTGACGTCACAACGGAAAGAAATGGATCGAAGAAAGTAGATCAAACAGTAATCTAAAACTCTGTTGTACATGTAGCTACCCTTTGTTAGCTAAAAAAAGACTCACAGCCTGCATCTAATTATATGTACACAGATAATACAATGCATATAATTACATTAAGAGGGCCATTCTCATCTCAATCAGTATGTACATGTACCTGTATGCAGTACATGTACGTACTTAGATTTTATTTGACCTCGATTTTTGTGTGATTTTCTTCCAGCGTTTCATCAGAAATGTCTCGGGAAAGAAAGTGGTTTTGACATCTCTAAGGTACGTGTAAAACTGAAACTGTCGGTTTTATTACATTTGTTGCATAGACAAAGTGTTGATGCTGCGCTTCAAGTGGCTGAAACTGAAACTGCTTCAGGTATAGTGTACGTGCTTTAAAATAAAAATTAATGGAAGGAGTATGTCGATCTCCATTAATTTATGCAAGAGTAGATAAGAGCTACTCTTGATTTATGGTATATGGCCAATTAACAGAGGGTAATAATATGGCCAAGATAGAAGTGTAGGTCATTCATAATTACTACTTGAAACTGCCACGAGTTACTTAGTACGTGATCTACAATGTACATGTATGTCAAATGCTCTTGGGAGCTAAATATAAATATCGTGCTTATACAGAATAATCTTAAGTCATAATTATAGCAAACTGTGACAGCTAGGGCACGTAATCATGATCAATGTTTGTCAATTTTAGGCTTGAAGTTGTTTTCTATTGCGAGAAAACTTTTATTTGTGTTCAAAGAAAACGTTGATGAGGATGTACATGTAAGTTATGTATAGGATATACACCACACCTACGAGGAGGGTGCATATCCTCCGTGTACATGTAGGTGTAGTATATCTGACTTATTACTACATGACCGCAGGAGTATAAAAGGACCTCCCCCAACAATCCAATGCAATATGCATTATTTATATACTGAGACTATGCCGCTCGGCAAATTTTACAACTGTCAAAGACCTATAATATAGTTTATTACTGAGGTACTGCCCTCTCCCGCTTGTCCACACTTTTGGGTGCTTTTCCCATCAAATCCAAATACACTGCACTTTTAGTGATTCGTGCGCGTATGTCGGGCCTCTTCTGAGTGGCACCCCCTGTTTACACTATACTGTCTGTAATAAACTCTGTACCAAAATTTTGGGGTCTAATCAACAGGAAAATCTCCACATATTTGTATAGATCCGCTAATGAAAGAGGATAATTTAGTGCGCACGTTTAATTGTGAAAATGTCTGTCCTAATTATAGACTATTATTTGTTTTACCAACATAGTGAATTGAGACGATGCCATCCAGGGTGTCATACAGGGGGGGAAAGGGTGGATATCCCCCCTCCTCTTTCAATTATGACTGAGTGTCCATAGCTGGGTACTGGAGTTTGCAGAATCTTTGCAACACACCAGTAAAAGCGTAGAGCGTTACGCGTTCCTTATATGGATTTTGTGTACATACTGTGGTCTGTTTTACTACTTAAATGTGTGAGCATTTCCCATATAAGGAACCACAGTGCTTAACACTTTTATTCATGTGTTGCAAAGATTCTGCAAACTCCAGTATTGAAATAACAGTTGACCTTATAATTATAGACTATTATTTGTTTTACCAACATAGTGAATTGAGACGATGCCATCCAGGGTGTCATACAGGGGGGAAAGGGGGGATATCCCCCTTTCAATTATGACTGATTGTCCATAGCTGGGTATTGAAATAACAGTTGACCTTTTTTTAGCAACATTTTCTGGTTACTTTTCTCATTTCCCCCCTCTACTTCAAAATCCTGTATGACACCCTGCCATCAGTGCTAAAGAGTTAGTTTCTTTTTTTAGCATAATCGTAGGCTCATTTAGCATCTCAGCTGATTGAGACTCATCATAGATAGAGTAGAAGAGGGATTGGAAACGGAAGTGATTCACGTGATGTTTTACAATGAAGTCTACGTAGTGGCTCTGGGACCATCCGTGTATCTCCTCATAACTCCCGCAAAAGCCCGGGAAACTTATTGTGTCCAAAGCATACATCTCAGAGCTACCCCCATTACTGAATCACATGCCCCCTGATAGTAGGTATCAATTGGAAACAAAGAAAATATAATCTCGATTGTCATGAAGTAGCTAGAGGTACACAGAGCGCTTTTTCATGCTTGTGTTCCTATAGTACCTTTGATATAGCTAAGGCTTTGTAACTAAATAGTGTCCTGTGTCCCAAATGGCCTCAAGTATTAGAGAAAGTTGATGTTTAGCAGCAGAACTGCTCGTGGACTTCTTACAGAGAGCAAAACAATTCTCATGAATAATTATTATTCAGTTTAGCCCTCGTGTTAAAAAGTAAGCCTCGATTAAAACCGAGGAGATACACGGATGGTACTTCGAGGGTACTTCCGTTTCCAATCCCTCTTCTACTCTACTCTACCTATGGACTCATCAAACCAACCCAATATCGTATTAATAATAATTATACGTATACTACATGTACATTTATGTCTCATTCCATACTCACTATAAACATCAGAAGCTTACTCGATTGTGTCAACTTCTCCTCAAGAACATGGATAGAGACAATCTGAAGGTTAGCTGATTGTCGTACATGTAGCCTAGTGCATGTACATGTACGTACGCCAATTATCACGCTGACACCCTGCATAAAGTATGTTTCAAGCTGCAGTAGCAACATTCTCATACACACATGTACATACATTATTTTGTGTATTTCCGTGCACATGAGCACACTGTACATGCATACACGCACACTTGTTGTACATGCATGTACATGTAGTTATTGGCAGATCACCAATACTC
Organism: Halichondria panicea; assembly: GCF_963675165.1. Classification (NCBI taxonomy): domain Eukaryota; kingdom Metazoa; phylum Porifera; class Demospongiae; order Suberitida; family Halichondriidae; genus Halichondria; species Halichondria panicea. Next base: position 3,485,707 of record NC_087384.1, read on the forward strand.
AAAACTCTTATAGAAATACATGTACATGTACATGTACATGTAGTAGTTAATTTTTGTCCTATTTGATAGCTAGCCAATTTGTTTGGTGTGTGCAGGGTACTTATTTGGCTGTCTCATTGGATCGAAGATACTCAGTGGTCTGGATTACCTGCATGAAGCAGCTTCTAAGACTTTGTTGTGTACAACTAAGAGCGATGACAGTAGGTTTTATCAGTATGCTAGCGTTACGCATTAACTTCCTTGATTGTTGCTTCTTCAGAGAGCTAATCAATCTGGCAAGGAGAGAATGGATCTTTACCTCAATTTTGTATGTAGATTTTGTGTGATACATAATATATATGCTATAAGTATAGCCTCGAAACTAGTATTCATTGTAATGTGGTTCAGCATGATTTGATCATTACCCCCCCCCTCTCACGTCACCCTGGTGTATGCATTATTATAAGTACATCTAAATATAATAATTATTATGCTTATTATATGTATTATGTATCTAAATGTTCAATTTACATTCTATACGCGTTCAATCTGTAGTTGGTTCTGTTCACTGACTATACTCTTTGGAGGTTTACAGCTAAGCTTAGTAAGTATGTTTATTAATGATTTGTTGTCGCTATAATAATATTATTATTATGTGCTTATATGTAATAACTACAATAACCACAAAACGCCCTGACAATAGTCTATATAATTATATACATATTCTTGGCATAATAAAATTGTATACCGTCAAGGGCGTATACGCCCTTGACACCGTATAGCAGGTATATCTGGCGAATGGTCACCAAATTAAATTCGTTTCGACATGATCGTCAATCTATAAATAGCCAATTATACTTTTTATTTGCCTTGAAATGCATGCATGGTTTAGACTAATTCCGTTTCAATAACCGCTGAGAAGCAACTCTTTTTCACTGGGGGCTCGATGTTTTGCAGCAGTTTTGGGATCGACTCTACTTTGGCTTCAGTTGGTTTGCAGCAGCAGTAGTGACCTTTTTTGCAGTAAACATTTCTGTGTCAAACTATTCGTCCATGCCAAAACTTCGAATACTCCAGAAGATATGTAGGAATCTTTTACTAAGCTAGAATTTTGCGGTGAAGTTTTGCTGTTATATTTATTATGTTACTATGTCCCCAGGATATAATTACGACACGTGCACTCGGGATGCATCGCCATGGCATGCACATACTGCACTTAGCCCTCGGGCTTCAGTACTATATATTTACTATACATCTCTTGTGCCTACTTATACGCATTCAACTCAATTCTTTTGTTTACACAGGTGATTCTGTGAAACGGAGCATGCACCTTCTGTGCACGAAGTTTGTTGAACACCTTTACAAGCGATGCTCCTATTTTTCTGCAATGCATGTGAGAGTTTATTGTATAATTATGTGTAGCCAATAAATACCACTAAACGTTTGTAGAGTCTCCTGGCCAACTTTCTCCGGTCGTCATACGTGACTGGTCAGAGTCTAACAGCAATGTTCGGTTTTAGGTAATGTATCACGATTCAGTGTAATTTTTACACTCAATATACTTCACAGACAGCTTGCTATGTATCAGCTGTCTCCTACCATGCTCGTAGACTTTGCTGTCACATTGCTGACTGTCCCGGGCTGTGTCTTTGTTCTTCAAAAAAAGGCTCCAGAGGTCAGTTACGTGTATCAGTGTATGCAAGTGTAGCATTAAATAATTATGACATTAAATTGTCTATTCTACAGAGCATACAAAAGCTACAGAAAATTAGCTTTGCTTTACATCTTCTAAAAGCGATCACAGTAGTAGCTGGAAAAGATCCTCTTGTTTCTCTTGGTGTGAAGCCAGCACTGTCTCTGTTTGGTGCGTAGTCACCTATGTGTAATTATTATTGTCTTATGAAATTCTTTCCAGGGAATGTGATCAATGTATGCCAAATGCATATTGAGGTATGCTTAATACAGTGTATTTCATAGTTATGAAGAATTACCTATTTAGGAGATCAAAGCAAGCGAAGAAACCAGTCTCATGCTTGTAAGTTTCAAGTACTGTGTTTGCAAGCACCCATCCCTTGAGTATCATCAAACTTTCGAGACACGTAACTTTTGCGGATTGACCTCGAGCCTCGATTACTTTGACTGATCCAAAATCCCCAAAATGTGTATTTTTAGAAATCTGTGAAATATTGGTTGTCAAAATCTTTACGTAACTCTTGTGTTCTCTTTATTGTGAGGCAACGCTACAGAACCCCCGCCCCTGTAGAAGCCATAATGCATGCAGTCATGTGACCCACACCAACACTAGAGAGCACTTGTATGTGTGTATTCCTTAAGATTTTACCCATGTACACCATCACTAGAGTATTAGAGCATTGCAGTGACAACAGCTAGTGGTAAATTCTTGTACACAAAATTTTCTGTGACCTCAATTACAATGCCAGCAATTGGCCATATAATTATACTGTACCCACTTTTTTGTTTGTCTATGGTGCAACCATAGCCATATTGCAACCATAGCCTTATATGTATATCTGTACTCTATACTTCCTTTAAAGTACCTGCCGAAAATTTAAACATACAGCTGAAAGCAAATTACGATTGTGTATTGCTTGCAGGATGTATTCACCGTACTGACTAGTGTGTGTGACTCAAGTCGCCTCAGTAAGGGGTCAAATGCAAGTAGCTGGCACCCATTCTTTGGCTGGATCAAAGCAGATATTGATAGAAGGTACGTACCTGCATGATTCATATGTTGCTTCATTCTCATTGTAGGAATGTGGAGGGCTTAAGCTTAATACAAAAGCAATTTCAACTGTTGTGGAATGGACCGATGGTGGAAATGATTGTTGGTACCCCACTGCTACGAGTGTCCAACAGTCTTTCCTCTAAAGGTATTGTAGTTTTGGACTGCATTAATTATGTTTCTAACACTAACCTTGTAACAGGAAAACGCGTGTCAATCTTTCGGAAGCAAACAATTTTGAAAAAATTGAATGATTCAGAATTCTCAATGCTTAAGTCGGGATGTGAGCTGTACCTAAACTGCTTATCTACTTTCCCACTGCTATCCACTGATATACTTATTGGACTTAGTTGCAATGGAGACGTCATAAGCCAAATATGGCATGCACTCAGTGATATGTCCTGTCTCAAAGAAGATCTGGCTTTCAAAGTTCTTACTGAGCTATCCTCCCAGCAGACATCTTTGAAGACTGTTTTAACACTTGCCATTCAAGCCACACAGTACCTAATTGCGTGAGTATTCATATAGTTGCCCCAGCCCTGTACATATAATGTAGTAATAGCTTGTAGCCACGTTTTGTCTTTGTTCTTCCTTGGTGATATTTGACTTGTACATGTACATGTAACCTGCATGAGAATGATTCTATGGTAACCCTGAGGTACACACATGTAGGCTTGAGGCTACGCTACGTTAATTCCAATTTCCTAAGGCAATTCAACTGAAGCTACATCGATTCGAGGCTACGGCAATTCCAATTTGCTACGTCAATTCAACTGAGGCTATGGAAATTCGCTACGTCAATTCAACTGAGGCTACGTCAGTTCGAGGGTACGGCAGTTCGCTTTTGCAGTTGGAGAGTACGTGGCAATTAAAAGCTATGTCAATTCATGTGACTCTCAAATTCTAGCTCAAATTACTGGAAATAATTTTGTCTATCTGTATCACATACACAATGTAGGCCTATACAGTTAATTGTTTGTCAACGAGCCTGACTGTCATGATTTGAAGAGCTGATTGTCAACGATATAACTGTTTGACGATTAAGACATAACATCATTGATCAGCTCTCTCCTGTCAGTCTATGTGTCACAATGCTTGTCAAAGTAGTAGACTATATAATTATGTATACGGCCGTTGGCATAATTATTCTGTAGCTGTGTGATTGACAAACGATGGCAATAAATTAAGATGAGCATGCACCATACGAATTGACATAGCACTTAGAAGTCTAGTTGAAGTGAAAAACGAATTGCCGTACCCTCGAACTGACATAGCCTCAGTTGAATTGACATACTGTAGCCTCAGTTGAATTGCCGTAGTGAATTGCCGTAGCCCAGTTGAATCACCGTAGCGAATTGCCGTATCCTCAGTTGAATCACCCACCGCCATGTGCCTACTATGTGTGTACCTCACGGCCACCGTATGATTCATACGTATTACAATATCCACTTGTATATGCACATGTAGGACTCTTGATGATGAAGAGTTACACACTAAGCAGCAGTACTTCACACTGGACGATCTGAAAGACATATCAACTTTTCTTAAGCACCTTGTGTACAAGTTTATAATGGAAGTGCAGCTTCCATCAATGTTCTCTCATTGCCATGCCTTACTCACTCTTCTACACAGCAGAGACTGTCGAAGGTCATTCACTAGCGACCCCAACTTTTGGACCGAAAAGTTAGTGTCTTACATACATGAATTATATATCAAGAGTCCATTTTGTTATGTAATAAAATTTGTAACAGAAAATTGAGAGCTGGCTTGGTAATCAAGGATTTAAAACTTGGCAAAACATATGCTTTGAATCTTCTGAAGTATATGCCTTTCTGTGTACCATTCAAGAACGTAAGTCCTGTACATTATCATTAGCGGTTCACCATTTTGTATTCATTTCCCTTCGTAGCGCATTGATGTATTCATGGAGAGTATCAATGCAGACAAAGAATGTCTTGGTTTGTTGGAGAAATCCCACCGGAGACCTGCAACCTACATCACCATTAGGAGAGGAAGAGTACTTGAGGGTGGGTACGATCAACTTTCTTCTCAGCCAGTGACGGCAATTAAAGGCACAATCCGAGTCAAGTTCGTTAATGAACAGGTACATGTATGTGAGTGTTTATAGTAGTCCATTACATTAAATTATCACGGGTATATAAACACACGTAATTCTGTAATCGGATGATCCTTGTATATTTCCTATTGATAATTATTGTAGTGTGTGGTTAGTGTTAATAATGCCTTGGGGCAAGCGTGCGGACAGCAACAATGGTACTATGTTTATTACTTAGATGAATTTGATCTAGTAGCTATCACCAAAACGCAGCATTGTAGATGCTGACTCTCCATACTCAATATTCAGAGGAAATAGAAATCGTAAACGAGGATTTTATCAAGTATACGATGCATGTACTCTGCCTGTAATGTGACGTTAAGATCAGCATAATCTTCGATGTTGGACGCTCGAATATTCCTTGAGTGGCCGTCCATCACTAAACTTGCGCAAATTTCTTAGACCAGACCCACCAGCCAAAGTGAGAGACCCTTCAGCCAGAGAGAGAGAGAATAAATTAAGAACTTAATTTCAGACAGTTCGTTTGCTCTCAGCTAGCTAACTACATTCAATGTACATGTAGCCATGAGACAATTTGTAATTCTTTAGGAATAGCTGCAGAGTGAAGAGAGAGCTGCAAGGCTCTGCTGATGCAGCCAGACTTGAACTTTTGGCATTGATCGTTTTTAACAACAATCACGGTCGATCATTACCCACTCTTTAAGTTTACATGCAGAATGCAAAAATTAAGCATGATAATGTGTGTACCGGTAGCTTTATGTTATGTAGCTTTGCACCTTCACCTGCGTGCTTTCATTATAATTATATATTTGTCCGTTAATTCTTTCAATGATGGAGAGGCCATGAGCCTATTGTGCCCTTTTCTGTATTGACTGAATAACTACGATTCTTGATCACATGAAACTATTGTACTGTACCATACGTACATGTAGTCGTAACACTCCTCTTATAAGTATTTGTAAACCACACCGCAGTAATAATAGTTATTGATCTATAATTATAGTTCTGCCAGTTTCTCATCTACATGTGTATATCTTCAGGGATTAGATGAAGCTGGTATTGATGAAGCCGGAGTTTTTAAAGAGTTTCTGGAAGAATTCATTTCAGTAGCATTCGACCCTTCGCTTGGACTTTTTAAGGTCAGCTCTACTGTTAATGTGTACGTACTTATGTTATAGTGTAGTCTGTGTTTTGTAGATTTCAAGCAGTGGTCTACTGTATCCATCACCGTCTAGTTCTGTTCAAGAGAACCACTTAGCTTTGTTTGAATTCATTGGTCGTATCCTCGGAAAAGCAGTGTATGAAGTGAGAGATGATGCAATTGTGATTTGATCATTATCGTGTCTTATCACAGGGAATTGTTGTCGATGTTCAGTTTGCTCAGTTTTTTTTGAGTCAAATTTTAGAACATCACCTATCATCTCTGTACAGCTCGTTGGATGAGCTGGTATATCTGGATTCTGATGTATACAAGTCACTGTCATACATCAAGGTATTTACCTGTTATATTGCATGTACATTATTAAGGCCTGTTGTATACTTGAGAATAGCTTAGAAAGTCCTGTTATTAATTTGTTATTAGCCGCACAAGGGATATGGTAAAACTGACTGTGTGTGTGTCTGTGTGTCTGTTACAGCTGTAACTGCTCAACGGTTGCAATGCGATTAAAACTATCAGCTTCTATAGGCTTCTAGCCACGTTCTCCTGGATTTTGATTCGTGGATTAGCAAACTAAATTAAGCTTTTTTCATCTGTTCTATTCAACTTATGAGTTAGCCGGCCTTGCATAAAGTGCAAGCTGTTTGTTAGCTACAATAGTCAGGAAAGAGCTGCAAAGCTGCATGCCAACCGTGACTGTACTGTCAGAAGCAGCCATGAACTCTGACCTCATTGCAGATCCACCCTTTTTTAATTTCATTGACAGGAAATGCAAAATACTGCACTAAAACTTCTATGTACTTAATAGAGATACATGCATTGCTTATAAACCCTTAAGATCATTCATCGAGCCATTAGATAGACTTTTGTTGCTCCTCTCCTATCATGACTGTGTGGAATTCATTGTCAAAAATTGTAGTCAACATGCAGTAATAACATTATATACAACATTGATAACGTAAAAAGCAAATTTTATCTCTTCTAATAGTTTTTGAGCGAAGCAAAACATGGCGAGAGGCTTGCAACACTCGTTATTACAGTGTGTAGTACAATTGGTTGGGCTAGCTAACCAGCCAATGAGGAATTGTTCTGGGTAGTACATGTACGTACTGCTGCTGCCTAACAATATTAATATCAGTTGGTAATGTGGTTGAACATGCATGCATGTACATGGAGCGCACCATGACCAACTAGGTGAGTGTTGACTAACCACATTTAATCTGAACTCCACAGTATACAGCAGAGCAAATTGGTTGTACTGATAAGGCCCAAGAGTTAGTACTAGCTACCCCAGCTAGTGGACACTCATGCACAACACCGTTTGTTTTTTAATGACGGCATGCACATGCATGCCGTTGCTAGTTTTGTGTTACTTAAAGTATCACCTCTTATGTTATCATCATTGTCTCAGTCCAACAATTCAAGTGGGTATAAGCGTTATGTTAGTTTACGTGGTTCTTAGCGTCTTAGGATGGCACCCCATGTTTGTTTATCTTGTTCTCCACAACTCCCACAAGCTTCTTCAGTTGGTATCATCAACACAACATCTCCCGAACAAACTGATTACTCACTGAAGATTTGCCCTCATACTTGTGGTGGTCTCGCAATTCCAATAGATGCTCTTTTTTCCACCTTTTCAAAATTCGTTCATTACATCTTAAAAACTCGTATTAGCTTGCACATCATTAAGACACATATCAATTAATTTGCTGCAAATCCGCTAAAATGAATACCCTAAAAACATGCAGCCAACTAACGTACATTAGATCATGTTTGCCATTAATACTGCAATCTCATTGGCTAAAGAAAGTGTTCTATCCAACTTAGAAAATCATGTACTTACTTAGAAAATCATGTACCGTATATCTTCGGACAGCAAAAAATAATTATTTTGGAAATTTTGTCCAGGTATAATTGAAACAGATTTTTATAGAGCATGCGAAGTGTCTGGAATAATTATAACAAGCAAGCAGCTGCATGCGAGCTAGCTAAGTTTAATAGAACAGGGTACGACTGAATAGCTGCACTAGCTATCTAAAACTAGCTACTCAAAGCTATCTAACTGCAGCACTCTAAGTCTTACTTGCCGTCTATGAATGGTAACTCAACTTTTCAAGGTATTGTCCGGATATTTAGAACAAATGTAATATTAAAGTACTGGAGTGTCCGTTGTATTAGAACAACGAAAATTGCCCAAAAGAGTGTCCGGGGTAATTAGAATTGTCCGATAAATTAGAAGATATACGGTACTTACTTAATGTACTTCACTTAGAAAATCATGTAGCAAAGATTAGATAAGAACATTCAAATCTGATTGGCTAAATAGCTACTCATGGTTGCTATGATCTAAAATGCTTAGACACTGTTTAGGAAGTTTCCACATGATTTAGAAGTCCTCAGGGCTCACTGCGTTCGGGATACTACAACCAGCCCTTTGGGCTTCTAAATTATGTAGAAACTTCCTAAACAGTGTCTAACTATTATAATTATAGTAACATTATAATGTGTTTGCAAAACCTCTTAGAAACTAAGCGTGGCTCTGTTGAAATTATTTCATTGTCTACCTGCATGCTAATAATTTGCTGTCTTACTCAATTTGGGCTACTTTAATAATAATTATGTTTATGGTGTTTTATCGCTTCTATTACAATTTTTGGTGATTCCAACAGCATGCGGATTCAGGAATTGAAGATCTGTGCCTCACATTCACTTGGGAAGAGAACCTGCTAGGAAAAGTATGATGATTATATGAATAGTACATATTTCGAATATCTATACATGTAGACTATCACCCATGAACTGTTATTGGGAGGAAGCCTAATGGAAGTCACAGCTGAAAACAAGTAAGATTTAATAATAATTGAGCAGCATTAATTTTAGTTTTACTACAAACAGTCCAGAAAAAACGTATGCAATGTGAAAGTTGCTAGAATTGGCTGGGAAGCCCCATACAACGTCATCAATGACTAGGTTTCGCTTGAGTTGGTGAACCATAAATGTTAGATACTTGTAATTCCATATTCTGAACTTTTTATAGCCGCTCCCCCAATCGCATCAACATTCATATTGCAAACGTTTTTTCTTTCAAAAATTACAGTACACTTTGCTAATCCGGCTCTCTGAAGCACGGTCACCTCGATATACCCGTTGCTACGTTTGGCATAGATTGCTAGCTTGAATTATTAATACACAAAACTCACTCTGAAATGGGGCCACCTCGCCGTATACTGGTCAGTTTTGGCTGCCTCAAACTTAAGTAATATTTATATCACACTGATTAGCTAGCAATAAGTGTTTTAATGTGTGCTCGAACGTAGCAAGTGCATTACTCAACCGAGAGCATTATTCATCATCCGAGTGCACCATCATTAAAAACACATTGGCTAGCTAAGTGTGTTATTGCTGATCATGAAGCCAAAAACCCTGTTCAAGCTGGTTTTCAGATTAGAAAAAAAGCTACCTAGCTGTATTGCATTTTGAGATGGCTGGGATTAATAAATCACGAGTATTATAAAAAAAAGTGTGCAATAACAACGTATTGCCAAGTCATTTAAAGTACAGTCACATGACTGGATTTGATGGATGTCATTAGCTGTAGGCTTTACTTTTTCGCTTGTTTTTGTTTGTTCTCAATGAGCTAGAGATGATGGGAGGCACTAAAGAAGGACATGATGGATGTGAAAGAAAAAGGAAAGCCTGTTACCACATACATTTTTTTGAACGTGGGCAATATATAAGCCCACAATCGTGACGTAGAGTATTTTCCCACGAATTAATTAAGACACTAGAAAATCTACGGAAGTATAAGGCCCAGGATCTAGGAGCAGACGACTGAGAGACCAATCCCAGTGCAGAACCAGCAAGAACCAGCATGCCCAGCTCTGATGGCAAGTAGCTCAGTAAATGATAATGATGACTATAAGCTATTAGTCTAGCAAATCTAGCTCAGCATGGTACAACAAAACTGTATATAGATGAATAGTAGAATCTAAAGTCTATTTGACCTTCATAAAGTTGTCATAACTATATATATGTCATACGTACTTCAATGAAATTCATATACCATCTTTGTTAAAAAGCGCTTCTATCTATATGCCTGCATGGGAACGAGGCTAGCTGTAGGTCACATGATCAGCAATAATGTACGTTTATTACGGCCGGATATGACGTTTTGGGTGTAATGATGTTTTGGGTGTAGTTTGGCAGATGAAAATTGGATACACTTAATTATAGATTCAAGGTAGCACCGCCACAGCTATTTTCTGAAATGCAGCCAGCTCGCTATTGCGGCCAAACTGCACTGTCTCAAGAGTGACTAATTATATATGTGTTTCCAAACATTTTGCGTTGTGTGTCAATTACAATGGAACCTCCATATAACGGACACTATTGGGGAAAAGCCTTTTGGCCGTTATATGATAGGTGCAGCTTGTACCACTTGTTATATAAAACGATACTTTCTGCATAATTATACTTAAATATACATGTTCTACTTATGCACATGTACGTATGCATGTGTATCACTATAGTGTGTGAACATAATTATTATACCATCTTCTATATTCATAGGATTAGCTATGTGCACAGGATGGCGCACTTTATGCTGTATACACAACTGAAGCAACAATCTATTGCTTTTCTCAAGGGGTTTCATTCTGTCATCTCACCATCTTGGATTGGTACATTCTCTCCCACTGAATTACAGAGCATAATTTCTGGTGAACAGGTCGACTTTGATGTTGATGACTTAAGGTAAGAGGGCACACATATTCTTGTACTTGGCTAAACAAAATAATGTTATAGAGCCTAATAGTTATAATAGCCTAGGTAACTGCTTATTCATGTAGGGCATAACAATATAAAAATAATAATAATATAACCTATACCAGTATGTAGCAAAATTATTACATGGTAAATTGTTGTTTTGCAGGCAGCATACGGAATATTTTGGTGGGTATCACTCAAAGCATCAAGTAATCATTTGGCTGTGGGAGATCTTGCGGAATGATTTGGACAAAGAGAGGAAGAAATCTTTTTTGAAAGCAAGTAGTTTGGTATAATAATCAGGGCTTATCGACCGCCATGATGATATACATAGGCGGGAGAAGGCATGCATCACAGATACTCAGGCTCAACAAAATTCATAATATTGTTAGTATTCTAGAAAATTCTTTGCATGCCCTCTTCTCCCGCCTACGACGGTCAATTCAATAACATGTGGTTATAATTATGTCCATAATTATACTCTAAAAAGTCGTATAGTACAGTGGAACCTCACTTGGCGACCACTATTTGAAGAGCAACTACTTGGTACAATCAGCCGCTTCTTAGTCCTTGATCAGCTTTAGCAAATGATAAGAATCCCCCCTCCCCTCTCTGAACCAGAAGAGGTTGGTCACAATTTTAATTGCAGCACGAATTATAGCTTAGATAAGCCTGCATTCGTAAGTTTGCCATGCACTACTTGCTAACGAAATTCATCACATTCCGTGTATTGTTAAATAGGCAAATGTGCATGTCATGTAAATGATGTTTCCGCTTTTTGGTGCTTCCCTAGAGGCTGGCCATTGGAACATTGCGAATGGCTGTTTCGAGCTATTAATTAATTGTCCCTGAAAATTTTGCATAATCAAAACTGTTGGCAAACTTCCTCTGTGGCTGAATTGCGCTTCAAATTCCTCCTACAAGCATTTGACTTTTCGGTTATAGATCGTCACTCAAAAGGCGGTTTCCCAATTGTGTGAGGTTCTATTGTACTAATTAACAGTTTTACCACCAGTCTGTTGCTGCAAACTGTTACCATTTCGCTTAGTATTTTGCCTGTACATGTATTCGTTACTTTGCTTATCGATTGTGTTTCATTAAAATTATTTCAGTTTGTCACAAGCTGCTCGAGGCCTCCTTTACTTGGGTTTTCTCAGCTTAAGCCTCGATTTGGAATACGATGTGTGGATATCAGAGATGCAGAGGTGTATTCATGCACACACAATCCTTTTCTAGACTATGTATTTTCTATGGGGTGCCGTGTGTGTTAAAATGCCTTTGCAAGAAATGTACACACGTACATCCATGCAGTGTGGATTTATAATTATAACTATGTTCAATACATAATTATTATATCACAGGCGATTATACCCATAATTATCCATACCGAGTGTGTATACCACCAAGTAAAGCGAGTAATTTTTTGGGGGGGGGGAGGGAATATTCGTGGTTAAAACCCTAAGCACGAAGACCTAGGCGCGGTTTACCGGAACGCATGAATGCAGTGCAGGCAATGAAACCAAACGAATTTCACTGTTTTCAAGGCATAAACGATGAATATTAGCTGCATGCTATACCGCAAATGTTTAACCCGCCCCCCCCCCTCCCATGGCACTTGTACCTAATATTCAGTTAGAACAATTACAAATAGAGCTAGCAATACGCCCTTGGTACTGCAGAACTACAAGTAGCTACTTTAGCTGGAAGCCATAAACTTTGACCAGATCCGCCCACCACAGCTGGCTGAGGTTTTGTAGCTATAGTAGTTCCTGTAGTTAGCTCTGAACTTAGTTACGTTTATTGTTGACAGTCTATACATAATAGTGAGGCAATAATAGTTTAGTTAGGCACTTAGTAAATATCTGTTTTATCACAGACATGTATGCACAAATCAAAGCACTGAACTAGTATACATGTAGTTGCTGCATCCTATGGTGTACCTCCTTCACAAGGCCTCAAAAAGGAGGCCTGCTACTGACTGTTTGCGCATGCGCAAAATTATTGGATAATTTCCCCGTAATGTTTCCATTAAACTGACATTTACCCGAAAAATATCCTGAAAAACATATACACACAAAGAACACTACATACACAGATCTATATAGCTAGCTAGCTAGAGACAGAGCTGTACGTTTGGTTACAGCATGCTATTTCTTTTGATAGAGTCTACATGTAGACTTCCACCAAGGTTAGTGTCAGATGGGCGTGGCCTGTCCATATAGGCTATTGTCAGCCTTCCCTCCGTTCAGACGATTGCCATCCACACTGTTGCAGGCTGTGAGTTCTTTGTTAACATAGCAGGCTAAAGGTAGCTATTAGAATGCTATCACACGGTACAGGTTAGAAACCTTCTTCTCCACTTTCTTCAATCCACTTCCGTTTGTTGTGACGTCATGGTTTTACTGAGCATTATACGATGATATTCGGAGTCCCCAGTTTCTGGGGATTATGTGGCGCATGCGCAAACAGTCGATACCAGGCCCCTCGAAGAGAGGGCCTGGGATCGAGGCTACCTATGGTGTTGATTGTGGCTGCATTTGTTTTTATAGGGTACTCGCGAGAGCCTGGGAAGTGTAATGAAAGGATTTTTCTCAATTCGAAGTCCTCACTCATCTGAAAAACTTCCGAGTGCTTCTACATGTTTTAATCTTCTAAAACTTCCCAATTATAGAAAGAAGGCAATTCTGCGTGAGAAGTTAATATATGCCATTTCTGCACATGCTGGCTTTGAATTATCATAGTTTTTATCCACTGCATGTACACTACACAATACCTTCACTATTACTATAGAAAGTCTACACTACACAATACCTTCACTATTATAGAACGTCTATGCTACTGTGTGAACATTCTTATTTACCACTAGCTATATAGTTAACTTTCTGCACGTAATGCACTCCAATAGTTTTTTTCTTCAATACCCTCCCAGTGTGGTTGTTTTAACTGTTCAAAATACGTTTTATATATGTATTCCTGTACTTCTTCCTCTTTTGATGTTAAAGGTTGTGCAACTGCTCCAATGTTTTCATCAACCATTGCAATATCGTTCATACTCACAAGAGTTGTAACAACCTGTGTTTTGAGTTTAAGTACATCAACAGGCCTTACATATATATAGCACTAACCTGTTCACAAGTAGTAGATGAATACTTTAAGGCCAGTTTCGTGATGTCAACATCTTGCTTCCTGCAATACGCTACTGCATATTTGCATGCCTGTTTAATCTCCTGACTTGCTGGATGCCAACTCTGTATTCCCCGTGGACTGAGTAAACCCATGCTCAATGGACTAGCATTAATTATTGGAACACCCATATCATGAAAGAATTCTAACGACTTCAACAGCGTTGAATCATTGAGGGTTAGGCGACAGTATGTTAGTACACTGTCAATTTTGACTTTGCTGCGCAAAATCACATCTTGTAAAGTAGATAACGAATACCCAGTGATACCAATAAAATGACACAAACCAGATCGACGTACTTCCTCCAGGGCTGGAAGGGTTTCATTAACTAATATATCAATCGATGGGGCAAATTCAACGTCATGAACTTGTAGAATGTCAACGTAGTTCATCTGCAATCGATCTAAACTATCCTTTGCACTTTCAATCACTTTTTTAGCGGAAAAGTCGAACATATTTGCTACATCTCGTTCATAACGTCCAACTTTTGTACCGATGTAAAACTTATCTCGAGACACATTCTCCAACGCTCTTCCAAGAAATTGTTCGGACTTACCCTGACCGTACCAGTATGCTGTGTCAAAATAATTCACTCCTCTGCGCAGAGAATGGTGCACTGCCTTAGTAGCTTCTTCTTCAAGGTGATTTCCATAAACATTTCCAAACCCGGCTCCTCCCATTCCAAGAACAGACAAATTGAGTCCAGTGTGACCCAGTTGCCTGTATTTCATCATCTGTTGAGAAATAAAAGAAAAGAATATGAAAGTGAACCTTGTTGTAACGAAATTGTGAAATTATAATTGACATTACAACGCAACACTTCTATAAATGTTCGTATGAACTACCAAGCTAATTATAGTTCCGATCTTCAAAGGCAACTGTTTTCTAATCGTTGCTTTATATAGATTCACGATCATTCCCCGATGATTAATGAGGTCATTATGGTAAAAAGTTATTGTAACCGTTTTGCCGCTGTGCGCGTGCACGGGGTGAATGCCTATGAGGATCTTGTTAACTGTGAAGGAGTTTGCTAGCCGTATACAAGTTTACTCGTGTATCCTTAAAGGAAATTCATCACTCTAAGTAGTCTCATTGGCAGTATAATCCTTTTTCTCTCAAATCCATCTTCATAACCTGTCAGATATATCAAGTAAACTTGCCGTTCATGCAGTTAACATAATTATATCATTATCCACTCTTTGAGTTTCCCTGATTCTGGATTCCACCAACTGCGCTCCGAATTACTTGATATCCAGATTTTTGGAAGGGAAATAATTAAATGGTGGATATGTATAGATCTAAAACTACACCCTTTGTCCGTTTATATAGGAGGAAATGTATCTTTTGTGCAGGCGACTTGTCTGTTGTCTGAACTTTAGAGGTTTCCGTTGCAAGTGCACTAGTAGATAGTAAAACAGTTTGTACAAGGCATAATTATGTTGTCCGCTATTTAGAGAATCCATTGTAAGAGCTAGGTTCCACTGTATACAGTTACGTCCGTCCACTGTAGCACTAGTAGATAGTAAAAGAAGTTGGTACAAGGCATATGCTGTCCGCTATAAGAGGTTCCACTGTAATACCAATTTAAGACATTCTAAAATAATTACTATACTATACTTGTGGCTAGACGGGTGTCGGAGGACGGGACCCAAGCCTATCTACAGTTTTGTTCTAATGCCACTGGCTACAATCAGATTACAGTATTTCGAGTGGATTGATCACACCCACTTAACTTTATCACTTGTGAATTTTGCACACGCTAAATTGACTGAGAGGTTTGGCCAACACCCAAGTGTCATCGCTACTGTACTTCTTCTAAAAGAGGCCTAACGTTAATAATTACGATATTAGCTAGGATTATAATTAGAGACATAGATTTGGTCCAAAGAGGATTATAAATAGAGGATACTTGAGCAAGTGGTATCCTCGATTTCAAGCCGCCCTAAAAACATTATGGAACTCAAGGTTCAGGTCTGTAAAATGATCCTGAAGTGTATCCGTGGCCTTCCAACTGGCCTTTTTGTGGCAACTACAGGTGGAGGACGATGCTTTTTAAGTGGAGGAGGTGCCTCACGTATCCTTAAGCTTCCTGAAAATAGAAGTGTTACTGGCCTCCATTTAGCAAGGCGCCACCAACAAATAATCTCTGTAGCCACGTGGAGCTCTATATGGAGTCTGTCCGCAAAATTACTTTTCAGTCTAGGTGGCGCATAATTAGAAGGGCCGTCTCTTTTAGAAGAATGGCTAACACCCACTTGAGATTCATAATGCTATTGCGTAACAGGCCGGAACAAAACTGTACAAATGTAGTTAGAAAATGCTTGTCACAAATGGTGCAATCTGATTGGTTACTGAGAGGTCCCTTATTTCATTTAGAGACCTCCAGAGGTCTTCTACAGAGGTGTACTTGCCTATGGAAATTTATGTTGAAGTCATAGTAACCATGATGCAGTGCATCATTAAAAAAATTTTTTTTAAGTATTTTGTGTTCTGCGGTGCAGCTTTGCAGCTTTTGCTGCGCTCGGGGGCGCTACAGCCTCGGGCCCTCGGGGTATCATAATTCCCATAGAGACCTTGGACTCGTCTATAACCAGCTTGGTTCCCGTCCTCCTTCAGGGAGGTTGGCAACGCCCGTCTAACTTGTGGCCACATTTACCTCCATGTTATAGTTATAACACGGGCACATATTGCAGTGAAGCACGAGCACTGAAGCCCCGAGGGCTGAGTGCAATACATGCCACTCTGGGTAGTTAAGGCCCGGGTCTAGCCTTAAATACCAAAATTTACACATGTTCATACTGCTGTATTATTTGCAACATACAGTGTATGCTGCATCAAAATGATCCAAAATGAAGCTCAATGTTTTCTTTTTCCAAAAAACAAATTAGCTTAATTCAATTATGCTAATTAGTCCCATAAATGGTGATGACGTCATGGCAGTGTAGTAAGAAGAACTACAAATGCGGACATGAAGAAGCTAAGATAAAGCAAAAACAAGGCTAGATGAACATCTCATAGCTAAGTACTAGGATCCAGCTGGGGAAGAGTAAGAGTTACTGCATTCTTGAGATACACAACATAGCCTACCTCTAGAGTGGCTGTCAGAGCTAAAGAAGCCAGCATAGCTAAGGCAGTTTTGCACATATTAATTTCCCCAGCTGGAAACATAATCATGACAACCTACTCTATCTTTTAAGGGCCTAACCAAGTACTCTTACCTCGTGTAAGCCCACCGCATTTATTGCTAAAGATATTAGAGAATAGTTCCAGCAGCTAGCTAAGCAAGTACCTTGGACACGTGACTTTATAAACTGCACAAAAAAAGACAGAGACAACTCTAGACACAGCTCTATCTCTTCTAGACGCCAGTATCTGCAGCGTATAAGATTGGCATGACCGACAAATGGCTTGACACAAAATTGTTGGAGTTCCAACGCTGAAATCTGCAAAACAGCCCCACCCCACTTCTGGTGCTGCAAAACAGCCCCGCCCCACTTACTGCTGCAAAGAAACAGCCCCACCCCACTACTCATGCCACCCCACTACTCACGTATTAGCTGCTGGTCTACGTTCGGCCTCATAACCAAGCCAAGAAAGCTCGCTTCTACACTGCTGCAAAACAGCTCATGCCCCCAGCAAAAAGAGCCACTTCTAGTGCTACGGTGAAGCAGAATTGACATGCATCACGAGGTCGAGGACTAGGTCGATCTAGGAACACAGAATCTTCCACAAAATGAATCTTAGACAATTTTAAACCTGCATGGTTGCAAGAAGAAACTCCAGCAGTGCTGAACATTCATTCCTGCATGGCTGGACATACTTTGATACTTTTTAATTTTAATTTAATTGTCTGTCTAATGCCAGAGGGGCATTTTGTGGTTAGTGCATTTGGTTAGTGCATTATGACTTTGCGTCAGTGCATTATGACTTTCAGCAGTGCATTATGCTGCATATTGCACTTGGCAACAACGTAGCAACGGGATATAATAAACATTATGAATCTCATTAACACTACATAATCTACATTAAATGTTGGCAATGAATAAAATTAATGTTATCAGTGCCTGACCCAGGCCTTAAGTACCCAGAGCATGCAGCCCGAGTGCACGTGTTATAACTAGTGTATATCCCGAGGGCATAGCAACATAACACTGTCTTAGTAACACATGCACAAAAAAAGACAGAGACAACACTAGACACAGCTTCATCTCTTCTCTCTTCTAGACGTCTGCACCATAAAGATTGGCATGACCGACGAATGGCTTGACACAAAATTGTTGGAGTTCCAACGCTGAAATCTGCAAAATAGCCCCACCCCACTTACTGCATGCTGCAAAGACTCGTGTAACTGCTGCTCGAACAGCCCTCCACGGTGATCTACGCTCGGCCTCATAACCAAGCCAAGAAAGCTCAAGCTCCCAGCAAAAAGAGCCACTTCTAGTGCTACGGTGAAGCAGAATTGACATGCATCACGAGGTCGAGGACTAGGTCGATCTAGGAACACAGAATCTTCCACAAAATGAATCTGGACAATTTTAAAACCTGCATATGGTTGCAAGAATAAACTCCAGCAGTGCTAAACATTCATTCCTGCATGGCTATGTGTCGCATATCATTTTGGAGGGCCATCATCTCCTACGACTATACATGCACAGGGATTATTTATCTCTTCCTCTCACTGAAGGCACAGGAAAGCGTGAGTCGAGTCGAGTATAAAGCGAAGGTCATAATTACACCGTATAGCGAGTAATTTTCGGAGGACAAAATATTCGTGGTTCAGCAATATTGAGACATTTCGTGGGTAATATTTTCGTGGTTGCTTATATAGCTTGCACTGCAGGTAAAGGTAGGCAAGGTTGCTTCATTCTTGGTCAGACCTCCAACCACAAAAACCACGAATATTTTGCCCCACGAAAATTACCCGCTATATAATTAATTATAGTCTACTACATAGCCTTTACAAATCCGAGGTAGTACGGTTGAGATAATCAATGAACTTACTCTTGCTTATACAGGTGCTCCTGACACTGAAACAGTTCTAGCTTTAATCTCCAACCTGCTGCTTTGTTTCCAGCGCAGCCACTATGCAAGGTACTAGGCCTATACAATATACGTACGTGTGGATGATATCCAGGTTGGGAAAAACTTCTATGTTTTCTTTAATTAATCATGTGATTGAAACGCATCATGTGCACCCAGAGGAGGTTGGACGCGCGTCATCCACCGTCAGGTTTTATCACATGCGCTCATAAGATTAGGCAACCATGACAGGGATTTGAGGTGTTCTTGCAACTGTAATGTCGAGAGCGGAAGTACCTGTCACGTGAACCTTGGTAACAAGATTGAAATTTTGGCTCATTCCAAACCAATTTTTCTCCAATAGAGCCTATTCATTTTTGTTAAACTAGGAAAACATCGACTTACACCAGAAAGCTAAGAGCCTTTGGTAAAGGCTTTGCACCACAGCAGGTTGTCAGCTGAAGCTATCCTTGAGATTCTATTAGTTTTGTGAGCTACTACTTGCCCCAGCCTGCCCGTAAGCTGTTGAAAGTGTATCACTAGTCTCAGTAAAATCTCTCTTAGGCTAGCTCCAGCTGGATACACAGTTTGTGTGACAGACTAATAGTAGTAGCTCACGATTGGGCTCAAGGATAGCTTTAGCTGTGGTGTTTGGGCTTGCAGATAATTATAGATTGCAGATGCAGAGCAAAGCCTCCTGTACTGTATAGGTCGATTTTCCCCCAAAATAAACTAAGGCTTTATTGGAGAAAAATTGGTTTGAAATGAGCCATAATTACGTAACTGTTCACGTGACAGGTACTTCCGCTCTCGACATTACAGTAGCAAGAACTCCTCAAATCCCTGTACATCCAAAGGTCATGTGATGTCTACCTGCAAATGCACAGTTGGTGTTGGTCATTCTGTGTCACAGGGGCGTGGCAAATGAGCCTTATACGTAGGCAAATCGCCCCAAAAGTCATAAAAAGCACTGTTTTTGACAAGATGGGCCGCTCTAGCAAAGAAGAGGCTAGCCTAACTCCTGTAAGTTAGTACAGATGAAAAGTACACTATTGTAGTACATGCTGCTCAAAAATTAGACCTTAACTAATATAAAATCGAAAGTTGTATTCCTAACATATTTGCCACCAAAAAACAACAAAATGCAGTATTTCTCAGAACTTACTAGTAGCCCAGACTTCCGTTGAAGCTCAAAAGATGAGCAATATACTCAGGTACATGCACAACAAATTTCAGATCTTAACTCAACAAAATAAGCTACTTCTATTCCTAACATATTTTCGGAAGTACACATCTTCAGACAGCCATTTTATACTGATGATGTCATGTGATGTAACAGGTGGTGATCCAATGGAAGCGCCAATAGTTGAACTTTAAGTACCTGCACTCAAATAGATCATATCACTTTTATTTTAAAAGATATGCCACAAAATGTAAAAAATGTGTACAAAAAAAAAAAATCTACTCTCTTTGGTTGTTGCACTGTAGATGTATGAAAGATACGCCGCAATAAATGCGGGGGCATAAAATCGCGCGCGCTATGCGCGCGGCTCCATTTTTTTTCTGTACTTTTGAGCACCCTCCTGCTTCAATCTCTAGAAACGCCCCTGCTTAGAGTCACTAGAAAGATCCAGACTGACCAGGCATGTTATGTTTCAAGATTCTCAGGTTCTCAATGGCATGGATTCAGTTCTCAGAGCAAAAGATGCAAATCAAATCTTATTTGCAGTACTGCCACTTGAATATAATGCTAGTTTTAGGTATATAGTCTAGTAGGAATGTGACATATATATGCTAAACATCTATACAACTCAGCTCTTGCTTTTGTGCAACTACCCATGAATCTTTCTGTGATCTTCTGGGATAGTCTTACAACATAAATAAGCCATTACTGTCAGTTGCCTTTAGCTGGAAACTGTAGCAAGTTGGGAAACAAGAGGCTGCTTTGCATAACTTCTTTTCCTTCTTTTTGCCTCCAATTTACTGCAGCGGTTAACACTCTTCGGCGTGTCGACACAACTTCTACATAGGTATGGAGCGCCATTCAGGTCAAAAATGCATGACAGAATCATCGATAGATGGCAGGTCAATCATCGATGATTGCCAATCGGTTTACACCAATCGGTTCATCGATCATTTCCAATCGGTTTGTCGATCACACCAATCGGTTCATCGATCATCGGTTTGTCGATCTTTAATTTTGCCTCTATGCTTGACCCTTGACCTGAGTTCTCAACCTTCACCTATTAAAAGTACTAGACTAGACTGGAACTCGACGAATTCTGATGTTTCTCTTCTTTTATACGCCCTTGGTATTTGTGTTTATGCAGGAAGTGATGTCGTCCCTTTGAGCAAAATCCTGGCTTTCTTCACTGGGGCAGAGTCAGTGCCTCCATTGGGGTTAGACTTGTCGCCTGTCTGCCCAAAAGAATGTTCCCCACATCATCAACCTGTGCACTCCACCTTACACTACCGACACAGTACCACAATCAGCCAGCTCTTTTCAAAGAAAAAATGCTGTATAACTATGGGAAAGCGCTAAGTGACACACTCCCAGAACATGTTTTCTGTATTTAATCGTGTTATCATGTAATTTGCATCACTTATTCATCCAGTATTGTCTCACACTGTTTTCTGAAGCTGTATTCTGCATTATATATCTTTCACTTCAATTGACATGTGCACATACAATACTAGCTAAATGTAGTTTAAGCGTAGGTTAAACGTAGTTAAGCAATCCATAGCTGCGTGGTGTGTTGGAAGCCATACCTAGTTCTGGGCTCAGAAGTAGCCGAATAGCTTCTCGTTTTCTTGTGATCCACTCTATCCACTACAATCCTGATGGCTACCCCCCCAGACTGCCAGGACTTGAGCCCGCAGGGATCGTGGAACCACCTCCTCCCCCCCGAGGTAAGTAAGAAAAATTGCCATACTCAACGGTACCCGGCGACCTGTTCAGGCCAGCCCAGCGACATAGGACTCAACGGTACACGGCGACCTGTTCAGGTGAGCCCAGCGACCAAAAGTAGATAGGACTCAATGGCACCCGCCCAGCGACCTAAAGTAGATAGGACCTGGTCAAAATTGGTAAGTACCCGGCGACCCATTCAGATCAGCCCAGCGACAAAAATATGGTACCCGGTGACCCCAACGGTATAGTTGTACCTATACCGAGGCTCATGCAAAGACTTACCTCTCCACAGGTGGCCTCCCTCTCATTACACCACCACCCGCCCACGATCCGGCTGGCCTCCACCTCCTGGCCTCAGCCGCGGTTCACCCTCTCATTACACCACCACCCGCCCACGATCCGGCTGGCCTCCACCTCCTGGCCTCAGCCGCGGTTCAGGGCGAGCGGCGGCTCCCAGCCAGGGTTGTAAAGAAAATCCTAAACCTGGAATTCGTCGATATGGCGGAAATAACCAGGGATGACAACTGCGAGTCGGCAGGCCACAAACAGCCGATATCTGCAGAGAGATACTCTCTCATGGCAGGGATCCTCGCCTCAAGGTTCCCGGACAAAGCCCCAGAACTCTTCGCCTACATGGCCACAATTATCAGAGAATTTTCAGGAGGGGGCATATGACAGCCTTGGCCAGAAGGGACCTAAACTGGGATGATTCCACCCTCTACAACGAAGCCTCCACGGGGCGGGCAAAAACTACGCATGCAGGAGGACCACACAGCAACATATTGCCCCCTGAATCCGAATCGGCCGGTCTCCCGAATACCCAAGGACCCACTCAACCGCCCACCTACTCCCCCACAAGTTTTAGAAAACCACCGTTAGATGAAATTACAACCAGGGGTACTGCCTCGGGAAGAAAGCACACCGCACCCACGCCTGCCAGAGTTGCCGTGGAAATCACCCAGTCAGCAGGTGCTACGGGCTACACCTCTCCAGGACCAAAGCGAACAGCCCCAGTCTACTGAGTCTGAGCCCTCGAACCTATTTCACATTTAACCCACGGTCGGGACGCTTTGTCTATTAACCCATTTCGAACGAATCATGTATATAATAATTATATGGCAATAATTAAGTCTGGTATGATTGGTTTGTTATAGATAATTATGATGAAAAAAAAATAATAATAATAATAGGATGATTATAGACTAAGATAAGAATGAGACAGTTTTCCACCATCAGGTGTGACGGCTTCCGATGAGCCATATAACTGAGTAACCTATACCCCTACTCCTTCCCAGGAGTGAACTGGGAGGCGCTGTATCCCTACACAGCAGACCTGATGGCACTTGACTTTTGCCGCCCGAGGAGTCCACACACCCCTTATCGTAGAGGCGTGGGAAGCGGCCCTCCAAGCTCACCCCGATAAAGCATTCTCAAACTACATCATCAACGGTACCACTAACGGCTTCCGGATCGGATTCCAACGCGAGGCCCCACTACGGCAAGCTCAGATTAATATGGGCTCCGACCCTGAAGTGGTAACAGCATACCTGGGAAAGGAACTAGCACTGGGGAGGATGCTGGGCCCTTTCTCACCAGGGGACCCCGAGCTATGCTATACGACCGTGGATAAGATAGCTCGTCGAATCTCAGATATCGGACCAGGGGCCCTGATGGCAAAAATTGATATCGAGTCTGCCTACAGACTGATTCCCGTTCACCCAGACGACCGTCCACTACAGGCAATGTCCTGGAACGGCCAGATATTCATTGACCTCCGGTCAGCTCCCAAAATATTTAACGCTGTTGCAGACGCCTTAAACTGGCACCTGCAACAAAAAGGAATACCGGACATCGACCACTACCTCGATGATTTTATTATCATCACCCCAGCAGCGTCCACACTCTGCCAGGAGTATCTATCGATCCTGGACAGGATACCACTGGTGGCCAACGACCACCATCACGGTATCGAGATAGACAGGCCAGCTACGTCTCCCGACTGAATTATTACTATGTTCCTTTGCAGCCATCTTGCTGATGAGGGGCTAGCTCCCCAGTCAATTAAAACGTCAGTTAGAAATGCTCAGCTATCACTCGGCCTCCCAGACTCTACCAATTCTGAAACGGGTCCAAGCCGGAATCAGTAGGCTCCGCCTCTTAAAAGGCCGGGTCCGCCTGCCAATCACCATTGGCATATCCCATACTATCACACTTTGGGGGTCCCACTTATAATTACCACATTCCTACAATAGCTTTGGGAGTTTGGGCCCCCCAAGTACCGACAGAGAACTGCCCCTGTGTTATAGCTGGCACGTGATCTATATCCGGGCACACCGTTAATCTAATTAGCTAGGTTAACACGACCACGTGACCGGTTAGCTAGGGACCATGTGTGCAAGGCGCGTGCCGGCGGGCAGCCTGGACAACAGGCCAAAATATAATTGTAAGACGGGCCGACACCCAGACAATGAGTCAGCGTAGGTTAAACGTATAGTTAAGGTTGTAGAGCAATCGCACTTCCTGTGGCTTTGCGGGGGTGTGGTGTGTTGGAAGCCATACCTAGTTCTGGGCATGCTCAGTTCAGAAGTAGCCACATGCTTCAAGAGTTCAGAACAGCTTCTTGTTTTCTTGTGCCCACCCACCATCACCCCTCTAGAATAGGTTATTTGATGTAGTTAGAAGGTTGCTTCATAACATACGGCCCGGCGGTCTACAACGGAGAACTGCCCCTATGTTATAGCTGGCACGTGATCTATATCCGGGCATCTAATTAGCTAGGTTAACACGACCACGTGACCATTCATATCCGGGCTCACGGTTAGCTAGGTTAATTAACGCAAGGCGCGTGCAGCCTGGACAACAGGCCAAAATATAATTGTATAGGGGGATTGTAAGACGGGCCGACGCCCAGACAATGAGAAAATGAATAGCTAGATCTTTGATGGATGTTGGTATACATCATGGTCATCGGTGAGGTACAGAAAGTTCTAAAATAGGAGTCACTTTGTACAGAGAAAGTTTGCTAGACTTAGACTAACACATACTAGGCGTTTTGTTTTTGCAGTAGGGAGAAGAGAGAGATGTCTCATGTAAGATGGATCCATAAAGAGTGAATAATTTCAGAGTCCCACCTACGCAATAATTACATGCAGTGTTTACAGTGATACCAGTGTTCGCAGTGATGCCAGTGTTTCTCAGTGTTCGCAGTGATGCCAGTGTTCGCAGTGATGCAAGTGTTCACAGTGTTTACAGTGATACCAGTGTTCGCAGTGATGCCAGTGATTACAGTGATTACAATGTTTCCAGTGATGCCAGTGTTCGCAGTGATGCAAGTGTTCGCAGTGATGCCAGTGTTTGCAGTGATGCCAGTGTTCGCAGTGATGCCAGTGTTTACAGTGTTTACAGTGTTGCCAGTGTTCCCAGTGATACCAGTGTTCGCAGTGATGCCAGTGTTCGCAGTGATGCCAGTGTTTACAGTGTTGCCAGTGTTTGCAGTGATGCCAGTGTTTGCAGTGATGCCAGTGTTTACAGTGTTGCCAGTTCACAGTGATGCCAGTGTTTGCAGTGATGCCAGTGATTACAGTGTTTCCAGTGCATGATGCCAGTGATGCCAGTGATACCAGTGCTTACAGTGATGCCAGTGTTCGCAGTGATTCCAGTGTTTGCAGTGATGCCTGCAGTGATGCCAGTGTTCACAGTGATACCAGTGTTTACAGTGTTCACAGTGATGCCAGTGTTCACAGTGATCCCAGTGATGCCAGTGTTTGCAGTGATGCCAGTGTTCACAGTGATGCCAGTGTTTGCAGTGATGCCAATGTTCACAGTGATGCCAATGTTCACAGTGATACCAGTGTTGCCAGTGTTCACAGTGATGCCCAGTGACGCCAGTGTTCACAGTGATCCCAGTGATGCCAGTGATACCAGTGTTTCCAGTGATGCCAGTGTTTGCAGTGATACCAGTGTTTCCAGTGATGCCAGTGTTTGCAGTGATGCCAGTGTTCACAGTGATGCCTGTGTTTCCAGTGTTCACAGTGATGCCAGTGTTTCCATGCAGTGTTTGCAGTGTTCACAGTGTTCGCAGTGATCCCAGTGATGCCAGTGATACCAGTGTTTGCAGTGATGCCAGTGTTCACAGTGATGCCAGTGTTTGCAGTGATGCCAATGTTCACAGTGATGCCAATGTTCACAGTGATACCAGTGTTTACAGTGTTGCCAATGTTCACAGTGATACCAGTGTTTACAGTGTTGCCAGTGTTCACAGTGATACCCAGTGACGCCAGTGTTCACAGTGATCCCAGTGATACCAGTGTTTCCAGTGATGCCAGTGTTTGCAGTGATACCAGTGTTTCCAGTGATGCCAGTGTTTACAGTGATGCCAGTGTTCACAGTGATGCCTGTGTTTCCAGTGTTCACAGTGATGCCAGTGTTTCCATGCAGTGTTTCCAGTGTTCACAGTGTTCGCAGTGATCCCAGTGATCCCAGTGTTTACAGTGATGCCAGTGTTTGCAGTGATCCCAGTGATGCCAGTGATACCAGTGTTCACAGTGATACTAGTGTTCACAGTGATGCCAATATTCACAGTGATCCCAGTGATGCCAGTGATACCAGTGTTTACAGTGATACCAGTGATGCCAGTGTTCACAGTGATGCCAGTGATACCAGTGATGCCAGTGTTTCCAGTGATGCCGTGTTTCCAGAGATGCCAGTGATGCCAGTGATACAGTGTTTACAGTGAAGCCAGTGTTCATAGTGATATACCAGTGCATGGATTACAGTGTTGTAGCTCAAAACATATCCATGCAGGGGTATTGCCAGTGTTTTAGTATTTACATGTATGCAGTTCACTGTTCACAGTGATGCCATGGAGTGTTCTATATATACACATTCGATCACCATGCAGTATACGTACTGAGTGTGTAATACTACACGCATTCACGAAAAATTAGCGATTAACTTCTATTCCACAGCATTACATTAAAAAGAGGGAATTCGACTTGATGAAGTATTGGCTGGGCATCACATGGAATTGCTAACATTTGTAACATATTTTAGTTATGCTCTCGATCGCCGTTTCCCCAGTGAATCCCAGATTAGTTTAGTGGGATGTCAAGTTTAAAAGCACTTCGTTGCAACCATGCAGAGCATTTGCTACAATTAATGTGTATATGTCAGAATCAAGTGTCTATGGGATACTACAACTACATACAGTATAATTCAGGTCCCATGGGGACTGCTTCAGATGGAAGCTATAAACTGTGAATTTCATAATGTTGATGAACAACACATGACTAAACTGATAAGGTACAAGATAAAAGACACCCACACACCAATACACCCATCATTATTATGGTTTTCCTGAATCCTTAGATGCAAAAGTTCAATGAGAGTGCTTTTTCATACTAATCTTATGAAGGGTGTGGTGTCCCTCTAGGGCTATAGGTAGACTTCTAGCAACTAGCATAATTGAGAATAATAGAGCACTAAATTAGCATAATTTGACCCTCAGAGTGTATACCTAATTTCACATCATCTTATAATGTAGCTATAGATAGACATATATTACTGTACTGTATATAGCACTATAGCCACTAGGCAGGCACTAGAGGATTATAGTTCATGCACTTTCTGTATAAATGTTACCTCAATAACCTCTGTTCTGGGCCGCTA
Source organism: Halichondria panicea (assembly GCF_963675165.1). Taxonomy (NCBI): domain Eukaryota; kingdom Metazoa; phylum Porifera; class Demospongiae; order Suberitida; family Halichondriidae; genus Halichondria; species Halichondria panicea. Next base: position 3,513,209 of record NC_087384.1, read on the forward strand.
TATAGAGACAACGAGGCTGGGAACGAGGATACCTCAGGTAGTGCTATCACAAATAAAAAAACAGGCTGACTTTTCAAAAAGAATAATAGGCAAAATAAAAAGCATAATTTACCAGGGTGGTCATTGCTATCTTATGAAGGTGTGTTTTCATATAGAAGGTATACTTGCAATTACTATTCTATGATGAGAGTAGCTTTTTAGTCATGCATGTATATTGGACTTGTGTATGCAAGTAAACGAAATATGATTATCTTGAAAGGGCTTTGAAAATCGATCAGCTATTATTCTATATCACAGCGAATGTAGTACATTCTTGTAGCATTGTTTATCACCTCAGTGTTATTAAAACTGTGGTTTATTAGTTCCTAATATCAACTGCAGGCCTGTCCTCACACAGGGGCAAACACCAGAATACAGGCCTGTCCTCACACAGGGGCAAACACCAAAATGCTACAAGAATATATTCTTGTAGCGTTTTGCCCCTGTATTCTTGTAGCGTTTTGGTGTTTGCCCCTGTGTGAGGACAGGCCTGCAGTTGATATTAGGAACTAATAAGCCACAGTTTTTTTAATAACATTGAGGTGATAAACAATAACAAACACTGTACTATAATAAACATCACTCCTAGGCAGGACTGCAGCTTCTACTACAAGTAGAATATTCTATAGGTATTGAGTTTTATGACTACTATGAAAACTGAATATAATTATCGTTCTCTCTCAACTCTACTCTAAATCTCCGGCCACTGATGCATGGTACACACTCACGAGTCAGATTTACAAAATATACTGGCTCAAAGAAAAGAGCTCGTATAATTAGCAAGCACCATTCATTATCATAGCTCAGCACAAGTATACCCTGAAAACACATGCACGCCATGCGACACCCATGCTCTATATACTCATCAAACGTACGCAGACAGTATTTACTGCATGTGACACTGTTTGAGCACAAAAAAACCTAGCACTGAGGCATTTTGCAAAAACCTCAGATGAGTCTGTAGGAGGCAGATATTCAACAATTATGACATCAGTGCTACTTTGTCTCATAGTGATAAATTATGACACACATTTTGAGTTGAAGTTGTGGTTTGTGGTTTTAGCTGGTATAATTTTATGAAGAAACCTGGCATTACTGATGTAAACACTGTGTAGAACACTCAGTCACTGGTATCACTGTAAAGCAACACTGGAATCACTGCAAACACTGGCATGTAAACACTGGCATCACTGCGTAAACACTGCATGGCATCACTGCGGCATCACAGTGAACACTGCAAACACTAGCTGGTATCACTGCATGTGAAATACGCACCACTGTGAACACTGGCATCACTGGAAACACTGGCATCACTGGAAACACTGGGATCCTGGGATCACTGGGAACACTGGCATCACTGGAAACACTGGAACACTGGCATCACTATGAACACTGCCATCACTGTAAACACTGGTATCACTGGGTGGGATCACTGGGAACACTGGCATCACTGTGAACGTTGGCATCACAGTATCACTGTCATCACTGCGAACACTGGCATCACTGGAAACACTGAACACTGGCATCACTGTAAACACTGGTATCACTGGCATCACTCCAGCTCTACACTTAAATGGAACCTTGCTGCAACAAGTTCCAAATTACAAATATCTGGGTCTCACATTATCTACCCATTATCTGATGATCTCTCCTGGCACCCTCATATTACTACCATTTGTAACAAAACAAGAAAACTAATTGGTCTACTTTATCGAAGGTTCTCAACCAATGCATCTCCATCCACTCTCTTAAAACTAGCTTTGTGAGGCCACATAATTATGGAATATGCTTCAGAAGTATGGAGTCCCCACTATAGAAGTGATATAGAAAACCTGGAAAAAGTACAGAGATTTGCCATGAGAATGTGTCTGGGTCAGTGGGATCTAAAGCAGGAAGAACTGCTGTCAGCATCTAGTCTGGAGACAAGAAGAGTAGTTGCAAGAATGTGCCACTTGTACAAAATTTTACATGACATGATAGACTTTCCCAACCCACCGGTTGAGAGAGGCCGTTCAGTTAATAGTCTCTCCCTGGTACCAATTAGATTTCGAACATCAATGTACCAATACTCATTCTTCCCACACGCTGTAACTTTATGGAACAAACTTGTTAGTAAGTACAATAAAGAAGATATTGTTACTGTCAGTGTGTTTAAATATTTTCTGTTTAGGATGCACTTTACATCTAGCTATCCTATGCTCTAAATAAAATCAAAAAAAAAACACTGGCATCACTGGAAACACTGTAAACACTGGCATCACTTGTATCACTAGGATCACTGGGAACACTGGCATCATTGTGAACACTGGCATCACTGTAAACACCAGTATCACTGTGAACACTGGCATCTGCAAACACTGGCATCACGGCAATCACTGTGAACACCGGCATCACGGTAAATCACTGCAAACACTGGTATCACTGGCATCACTGGGATCACTGTGAACACTGGCGTCACTGTGAACACTGTGAACACTGGCAACACTGTAAACACTGGTATCACTGTGAACACTGGCATCTCTGCAAACACTGGCATCACTGCAAACACTGGTATCACTGGCATCACTGGGATCACTGTGAACACTGGCATCACTGTGAACACTGGCAACACTGTAACTGGCATCACTGCAAACACTGGCCTCACTGTGAACAGTGGCATCACTACAAACACTGACATTTTCGTTTGTCTGCTCGGAAACATGATGCAAGGGTCTTTGATATGTTTGTCCATCAGCAGTGACAAGAATGTAGGACCGGGGATGTGATGAAATGTTTCTAACACTTGCTGGTTTCCATATTTTGCCACATTGGAACATGACTTTGGTCTAACGCAGGTAAGACTTTTGTATGTTGATCGAAATATAGCTTCTGAGTTTCCTTTTGTGCAAGGAGATTTGCTTTGACAACTGATAGTTGTATGGCCAACAATTTAGCTGTTGTAGGTAACAAAGTCTTTGTTCTACGACCCATGAGACGTTGAGCGGGGGATCCTAGAACGTCATTTGTAGGTGTGTTTCTGAAATCCAACAGTGCTAACTGAAAGTCGGCTTTCTGTAATAGTGATTTCTCGGCCTTGCCATTTGACTGCGGGTAGTGTGGACGGTGATTAAACTGGTAAGTTTTGGAAAACTCGTGGAATTTGGTACCAGAAAATTGTGGTCCATTGTCAGAAACAAAAACATCAGGGATTCCGTGACGGGAAAAGTGACATTTGCAACAATCGATAATCTTTTCACTAGCAGTCTCTGAGAGTTTGTCTACTTCGATAAAGTTTGAATAGTAGTCTACCAAAACCAGGTAGTGTTGGTCATTTAGTTGGCTTAAATCAGCAGCTACTCGTGACTTCAGTGGTTCTTTTGTATTACTCCGTTGTTGTGTTGAGTACATAGAGCAGCTTAGAACTGTGTCTGTGATTTGTGCTGCCATACCTGGCCAGAACATTACATCTTTGGCTCGTCGCTTGCATTTTTCAACTCCAAGGTGTGCGTTGTGGACCATCTCTTTTGCATTGAAGCCGGTATTATAATGTTGTTTCATTTGAATAGGAGTCCGTGGTGGTATGTGACTTCATCACGAAAGTTCCAATATGGTTTGGCACCAGGGAGTGCATCTGATTTTGTTTCTGGCCAACCATCTTGTATCGTTTTGTGTAGGTCGCGGAGAGCAGTATCTCGTTCTGTTTGTTCTTGGTTCAGTTACCCGGTGTATTATGTTAATATCGTATTGCTGGAATTCTAACTCGGTTGCTTTGTCAGGTAGGGGGGCAGTGTGTCTGCTATTAGGAGTTCTTTTCCTGGTTTGTAAATGACATGAATCGGGTGCTTTTGGATGGACATGATCATTTTCTGGAGCAATGGTTTGGTTATCGAGTGGTTTGTGGTCAGTCTCTACTGTGATTTTCGGTATACCATACACATAGTCATGGAATTTTTTGCAGCCCAAGGCAATTGCTAACATCTCCTTTTCGATTTGAGCGTAGTTTTGTTGGGTGGTTGTTAGTGACTTAGACGCATAAGCAATTGGGTATCTGTCTTGTAGCAGGACTGCACCCATCCCTTTTGAACTGGCATCTACTAGTTCGGTTGCTTGGGTTGAAATATCGTAACACTGGAGCATTTGTTATGAGTTTTTCAGTGTTGACAGTGCACTCTTTTGTTGCTCTTCCCAATGCCACTCAGATTCCTTCTCTAGCAACGTTCTCAATGGTGCTGATGTTTGTGAGTAGTTGGGAATGAACTTTGATAGGTATGTTGTCATACCTAGGAATCACTGTAGCTCTTCTTCATTCGTTTGGGTCTGGTCTGACTCCATCTTGGCTTAGGATGTGACCTATGTAGCTGAGCCTTATCTAGCCTCCTTCACCGGCCTCCCTAGCGGGAAGTGCGGCCTGGGATCGAGGCTAAGCCTTATCTGGCTTTTGTCTTTGTTGAGTTTTAGATTCCGCTCTTGTGCACGTTGCAGGACTTGCTCGAGCCTGGTATCGTGTTCTTCGATGGTGGTGCCCCACACTAATATGTCATCAACGACAACTTCGACACCTTCAGTGTCCTCAAAGATATCCGACATAGCAGCTTGGAAAACATCTTGAGCTGACGATATTCCGAATGGGAGCCGTTTGAACATGTATCGCCCAAATGGAGTATTGAAGGTACAGAGCTTGGCACTTTGGTTGTCGAGTTTTAGTCATCTAGAACAGAGAAGGTTGTTGCATGTGGCATTCGAGCAGCTATCTCTTCAATAGTCTTCATGGGGTAGCCTTGTTGAGGTCTTTCGGGTTGTAGTTGCATCAACCAATAGTATTGCTTCAGTTTCTTCATTCTCATACGATGCAGCCTCTATGCCAGAAATTTGGCCAGCACAAGCTTCTTGGATATCTATTATAAAAACTGATTCAGCTATTATTATTCTTGCTGTGTCGCCGATGCCAATGGGATGAACCCCAGGGTTTTTATCTAGACGGCAGGCTTCAAAAGGGGCAATGCTTTCTGGATTGTCTCTCTGTGAGGGCTTGGCATAAGTCAGCTGACGCAGGTTTGAAGCAGGTGCATAGTCTTTAGATACCTACCGTCCGCTTGCATTGCACCGGCCCATAGTACTGTTCAACTTCGAGACCTTAACTTCAATTTCAATTTCAACTTCTAGTTTTCAGCAACTCTTTTTTTTGTCTTACTCTTACTCTTCTTATCTTCCCTCAATACTTACTCTTCACTATTTTAATAGAGCTTATACGGTAGGCATAACTCGAGAACGAAGTACTATCGAAGGATTATCAAGGGCGTATGAAGAGAATTCTCTTCATACGCCCTTGGTATTATTTTGCAAATCCACGAATTACATCCAAGAAAACATGACTAGAAGCGTATAGAAACTTTTACTTGCACTTCATTGATCCTTGAGCATGCAGCTGTATACGTAGCAGTCTACACACACATACACACACAACAGGTATACTCCGTATATATACCTTTTTTTTAGTGGGTAAAGTAGTTATACATGAAACACAAGTTAGTAACTCTAAGTAACTTAACAAATCGTAAAGTTGGTACAAACGAGTAGAGTAAGTATGCCCATCCAGCACAGGTGATAGAGTGGGAGACTTGTGTACGAGCCTCGCTTGCACATGCATACCGATGCTATATACATGCATGCACTACTCCTTTCCCAGGCCATAACTCCAATATCACAAGTCTCAGACTCTATAACTCTTCCAAGCGCATGCATGCAGCACATAAGTGCTACAAGAGTCCAGACCTTCCCCTTTGAGAAAAGGTCTGGCCCACAGACTACTTATGGTGCTGGCACTATACTAGTTTACTAAGTACATAGATTAAAGTTTCCCCAATTTTAGCTAATTAGCTGGATGCAAATGATAGTAACTTTGAATTCTTTAGTTTGGGATGTGTGGCTGTGCTTAGTCTCGCGGACCCAGACCCTATATCGGCTGTTGCATGAGACTATAGGCTGCGCTTGATATTTAAAACTAGCCGGCGGATTACAAAAATGTCACATGACATATAACTTGTTAAGCAAGTTGATGTGGATTTTCATTAACTTTCAGGCAATTTTACCTGAGAATATATTTGCGTAAACTTGCCTGAGTGGAGGCCATGGCACAGGCAAGACACGTACACATTGAGGCCACAGGCATGCCTGCAGTAAAACTTGTGTTGTCTTGTGATAATAAACCTTGCTTGGTTCACTAAACATAGCCAACTCTACTTTACAACATTACTTAAGTGCGAATAATAACTACGTAGACATATATGTAGTTTCAACAATTTAGCTTACAAATTAACTAATGCAAAAACAAGTTCATTCTCTCTCTGTTATCCATAGAGCATTAAGTCCAGTTTTATCCAGATGTACGGACCTACATAATTATCAGTAAAAAGATTGATTGCGTTATCAAAGCATAATTATATATACATACCCCAGGGTAGACTTGAAATGTGTCTTTACACAGTAGAGAAAGACAGCGATTGCATTCAACATGTTGTTCCTCCCCTATACCAACAGAAATCAAACTGCCACAACTTAATGTGCAATTTACTTACCTTGGACAATTCAATACGCTTTTCCTTCAGTAAAATCTGTAAATTAAACCACAATGGTTAGATTTTTATGGTACCAAACCTTCACAAGAGAAAGTTCCCAGTGATTATTATGGCAGAGCGTAAGAGCGCATAAAAGAGAGAGAGCGTGTAACTTCCGTCTGCTACAGTACGGGCAGAATCCAAAACCACTACTATAAATAGAACTATGGTCACGTGGGACAACATTCCATCATAGATAGAGTAGAGAGGGATTGGAAACAGAAGTGATGTTTTACAATAAAGTCTACGTGGGACCATCCGTGTATCTCCTCATAACTCCCGCAAAAGCCCGGGAAACTTATTGTGTCCAAAGCATACATCTCAGAGCTACCCCCATTACTGAATCACATGCCCCCTGATAGTAGGTATCAATTGGAAAAGAAGAAAATATAATCTCGATTGTCATGAAGTAGCTAGAGGTACACAGAGCGCTTTTTCATGCTTGTGTTCCTATAGTACCTTTGATATAGCTAAGACTGTGTAACTAAATAGTGTCCTGTGTCCCAAATGGCCTCAAGTATTAGACTTGATGTTTAGCAGCAGAACTGCTCGTGGACTTCTTACAGAGAGCAAAACAATTCTCATGAATTATTTATGTTTATCTCTCATGTTAAAAAGTAAGCATTGATTAAAACCGCGGATGGTACTTCGAGGCTACTTCCGTTTTCAATCCCTCTCTATCTACTCTATCTATGACTCCATGCACATGCAGCAGTGAGCGATTTCAAGAATTGTTCTATTTATAGTAGTGGTTTTGGATTCTGCCGGTATTGTAGCGGATGGTGTAAGTTTACACGCTCTCTCTCTTTTATGTGCTCTTGCTGAGCGTAACAGGTAGTATAGCGCGCAATTTTAGAGGGGCTTAAACTTTTCGCTGATTTCGTGGGTTAGCAATCCTATTATTATACACGAAATTAAGTCCACACAATTTTTTCTTTAATTAGATTTTAGAATTATCTGCTATATCGTGCAAAGATTAAAGGCGTGGCTTCGTAATGCTTTTAGAGGCCATTCCATGAAACATAAGTGCCTCTAAAAGTTTGCGCTATACGGTATAAAGAAAGTATTAAGGTTTGCGGTTTGTGTCTAGTCTGCCGTAATAGATTAAAAATTACAATGCAAAAACAGCTCCTTCAATGATAATGTGAAACTGAATAGTACAATCTAAATTAAATGTGGCAGCCATTCTGAACCAGCTACGGGCTTACATACTCTTTCTGTACGGATCCATTATTTTCTATGCTCATGACCTTTTTTGTAGATACTGGGAACGACTTTGGGGCATGGGGACAGCTATAATTATTCTGTTGCTGAAACCTCCAGGTAAAACGCTATCGATAGCTAAGTAACAGGTGCACAAGGTCCTTGTATACCACACTTCGGTTAGAAGGAGAGAAAGAGAGGTTCAAGTTAGGAAGAGT